>NC_084942.1:10007500-10310530 GCF_958298935.1 Phragmites australis | reverse complement strand
GCCGAACGCTCTAGATCCGATGGTGGGGAGATAGGCTACCTCAACTCCGGCGCAGAACGGAGACGACGACGGAAGACGGCTGGAGAAGGACGGAGAAGGCTCTGCAGTGCTCGGGAAGCGACGGTGAATGGCGGAGCACAACCAGATGTTGACGGTGAACTTGTTTGTCGGGGTTGTGGGTGTCGGGGAAGACAGGAGAGGCAGGACGACGATGGGCTTCAACGGCAGAGGTTTTGTAGCTTCGGAGACTCCGTGCGGTGGCCGGAACTCGAAGGCGAGTGATAGAGGACGTCGAGGTGCGGCTAGCGAACACGGGCGACAGCTCGAACGACGTCGGGGAATATTGGAGCTGCACGGCGACAACGGCGGGGTGCTGTAGAGGTTAGGCGATGGCACGGGAGCTCTTGGGTGATGCAAACTTGTCGGGATTTGGGGGTGCAGGCAAATTGAATTGGTCGGCTCGGAATTAATGGTGGTGGTGAGAAATTAGGCGTCGATTTCCCTTTTTTGATCCCCTTTCCTTTGCCAATTGATCCTAGTGTTGATTACGGTCTTCAATATAGTGCCGGTTACCAACTATCGTGGCCTCCTTCCTTAATCACGCGCGGGGATGACAGAGTTCAAACGAGCGGGTTGTACACAGGAAAGGAAGGGAAAGATTCGAGAGGAAAGGGAAAAACGGATGTGACAAAGGAAGAGGTTCTATATACATCAATCTACAGCATCATTACTAAGACACCAGCTTGCAATTTGCACTCATGCAATGCTTAGAAGAAAAGGTTTCAATTCTCTGGTGATTCTTGTGGCTTGGTGGCTATGGAAACAACGCAATGCATTTTACGGAATATCTTGGAGGATGTGAGTCTGTGATGTTTGGTTTGTGAACGGTAATTGGGATAACTAGATCGCCCCGTCTAGCGGTCTCTGATCTTTACTTTGTTTAATTTCTTACCTACCCTAATTCACAGCTATCGCCAACTATATATAGCCGGCCAACTAAAGAATCCCAATTCTAATCCAACTAGCTATTAAACTAAATCCAACTTTATCTCCTAGTTGATTCTATCTCTAAACAAATCAAATCCTAAAATACCAAACTTATCTCCTAATTAAAAAGGTAACCTACTGGATTAAGAGTGAGACATTTGCTGCCGGCAATGTAATTGACACCGGAGGAGAAATAACAGGTGGTTGTTTGATGGCCAGTGACGCCACATATGGAAGCAGTGTTGCCTCCAACTTTGCCTCGACCTCTTTCATTGGAATTGAATCACTAAGTGCAGACGGCGACACAACAAATTTGAGTGACAATGCTTGAGGATCTGGCAGTACCATGCATGTGATGGCAAGAATTGGTAGCACTATGGTAGGCTTTAGGTGTGTGGCCACGAGAGCAGATGGTAGTGCTTCAGCCGGCACTGATAGTGGTGAAGCGACTTATGCTAATGTGATCGTTGGGCCAGGTGGTGGCAGCATGTTCACTGTATTGGTGCTGAAATTTTTCGCCCATTTATGTTGACGAGCCTCGGTTGCTTCAACCTTCGCAGGGTAGTAGGGGTGTGCTCGTTGGATAGTGGTGGCGGTGGTGGCTGTTGTGATAGGACTGTTGCAGTGGGTGCGTAGGATTGGCGGCAGTGTGGAGCAAGGAAGCAGCGGTGTGGAAAACAGCGGCGCGGCGAAGTGTTGGCATAGGAACAGGCGCATGAACTTGGCTGGTGGAGCAGTAGCGGCGTGGAGCAGGGGCTGGTGGAGCGGTGGAGGTGTGGAGGAGCAGGATCGATGTCTCTGGATACCAAATATTGTGAATGGTAACTGGGATAAATAAATCGCCTAGCTGTCTTTGATCTTTACTTTGTTTATTTTCTTGCTTGCCCTAATACACAGTTATTGTCAACTATATATAGCCGGCCAACTAAAGAGTCCTAATCTTAATCCTAATCCTAATCCAACTAACTATTAAACCTAATCAAATCCTAAAATACCAAACTTATCTCTTAATTAAAAAGGTAACCTTTCTTTCTCTTTTATACAATGATACATAGCTCTCCTGCGTATTCGAGAATTTTTTTTTGCACTCACACAAATTTAGAAAATGAAAGGCATACCTGCATTCAAATCTGTCTCAGGCAAGCAGCATCCTAATGATGTTACTGATAGTGTAGATGATCAAACATCTCTTAATACCATTATTTTTTCCTTTGTCTTCAAGGAACTAGGGGCAATGTTTTCATGCATGTACCTATGTGCTGAAAACTCTGCAAATATTAGGCATAGCAGTTAGCACACTGCAATATGCTTGTCAACATTGATGTAATTATTGAAGTTTTGGTTGGAATAGATGCTGTCTAATAGACAGAAGAATGCTAATTATTATTGAAAAATTATGATGTCAGTTTGATTCATGTAGCTGCTCCAACTTTCCTAATCAGGGAGATTCAGCAAGTTCTTGTTGAAATTGGTGACAAGGATCCATCATTTATTGGATCTCGTGAATGGATTGGAGCAATTGAGTTAAGCTTTGCCCTCGACAAACTTCTGGGAGTGAGTTTCTATATTACTTTTTAATATTTCTTTTCAACCTGATGGAAAACTGTTGCTTTTCTTTTTTCTGGGATTGGGAAGATTTGGCTAGCATAGATAGATATTTTAAGACAGGCGACAGCAAGGTCACATGATCTACACCTGGAACTAAAAAATTGATTGACAAATAACCAGCAAACCAAAATGTGGTTGGTGGATCTCAAATCCTGGCCTTAAGCGAAACAACATAGATGTATAACTCATTAGCATCTGTGCCTGTCATTTACCTGTTGCTGTTCTAATAGGTCACTGAAGCTCTGTTGGTTCTAACTAACAGCAGTACCAAACAAATGCTAGTTTCATGTGTTTTCTTGCTTTATTTCCCTTTATTATGTTCAACATGTAGGACTTAAGTAGTTCAGTTTGTATAATTTCTGATTTCAACGTCATAAATCACATGCTGAAATTAGTTTGTTATTGCATTTAAGCTTAGAAATTATTTTCAGATGCAGCTAGCCATTCACATGTTCAGGGATTTAGACATGCTATTCTTTGATTGTGTGTGTGTGTGGAGGAAGGCGCTGATGCAGATGCATGGGACCTTGCACCCATTTGCGCTGTGCCTGGGAACCATCCCTCTGTAGCCTTTACCTTGCATAGATCAGTGACATCGAGATTAACAACTGTATCCGTTTCGGTACAGGGTACCATGAGGAGATTAGTGAAGTATAACTAAGATGCAAATCATTTAAATTACAGGTTACCATTAACATATTCCATCACTGTAGTCCTCAAAAAACATATTCCATCAGTATCACGTAATTGTCAGTGCACCTGACTAGGACCTAGTGATTTAGTGAAACATTCAGTCAATTATTCACTGGACATTGCATGATAACTTTAGCATCAAACTATCTAGCTTCTTCTTGGTGGCCCCTTTTATTTGAACATGCTTGATGCACTAGATTGTTTGCAGCATTTATTTTAAACTTGTTCTCATTGTATCACCATTGTATCGTTCCACAACACCCAAAGCTTTTGACAATAGGCCTTTCATCTGGGTCATCTCGCTCAAGCTCACAACACAGAAAAAATACTATATTTAATAAAGATTTATGTTAGGCTTGTTTGGCATTGCGGTGGCTTTTTAGAAGCACTTTTTTCTTTCTAGATTAGGGTGAAGCAGTTAGTTAGGAGCATCTTTTTATGATCCAAAACAGAAAAAAAATACTATATTTAGTAAAGATTCATGTAACAGACTAGATTTCACTACACAGCACAGCACAACAACCACAAACTGGCCCTTACTGTATCCATATTCGGACACCGGTGTAAATGTCTCATCATAGTCTATCTCATATGTTTGACTACAGCCTTTTTCAATCAATCTTGCCTTGACACATTCACATTTAACACCCATGTGCATCCCACTGCCCTCTTATGTTCTTGTCAAGTGCACAAATCTCTTCCTATGAGCCGAGGCTGAGCAGCTTGCTAGCCTCAAGCTTTTGTCACAAGGCTGGCAATGAGTTCGTCTTATTAAGCTAATGAGCAAAATGTCCAGTTAGATTCTGCTTGTTAATTGTGCAAACTGAGGTCAAATCGAACTGATAACGAATGAATCCGAGCAGCTGGCAAGCTTCAAGCTTTTATGTGCGGGCACTACCATCTGATATTTGATAAGTCTCCTCTAGCACACCTTTACCTCATTTTTTTCTGCTTTGTCCGATCTGCATCTCCCCCTTTCTGGCTCAACACGCTCAAAGGCATGGGATTGCCCTTTTTTATTGCTTCTTATTAGTACCTCCAATTTCCTTGCCATTCTTAATTAGTTTATGTGCTTCACATTATCATTATTTCTGCTAGTAAAAAAAGAGTTAATCCACATACTACGAAGTAATATGTGTCCATATCGGACTGTGTTTCCATATCAGCTGAACAGGTAGTGCATTGTGCAGGTTAGTTGCAAGATTATTAATGTGAGATCTGGCGATGAGCTTCCCGAGAAGTGCAGAGAACTTGCCATGCATTTCGAAACCCAGGGAACTCCTGTGATGATTGGTATGTGCTTTTGTCTAAAGGTTATTACTTATTATATTTTTTCGTCTTCAATATAGCATGTACGCTTGCAATTAGATAATAAGCATAATTAATGCAGATTATCTGTTCTTCCTGTACCTTATGTTTTGTCAAAAACTATGAACCTTTGTGTTATTGATGTCCTCTGAGGACTCTTCGCTCTTGGTATGTGGTGTATAAAGCACTTAGAGAGGTCTCCTATGTCTGTTCATTATTTATGTTTTAGACTCATGCTTGCTTCATTGTTCATATTTCCAACCTGTAGCTGTATTTGTGTGTTAATTTAACGAGTAACGGTAGTTGTCCCAGAAGTATTTTTCGTGGCTATTCAGTATTCAAAAGCTCAGAATGAAAGGTAACCCTCTTTTCCCAAATTATCATTTTTAGCGCACTACCATTTCTTGATGTACCTGCCAAGCAATCATCATCATCTTGATGTACCTCTAAATGGAAAGCCTAAGAGCACTGCAGAACTATGTCCACACATAGCGCATACTCTTATTGATAAAGACAATGAATGGCCATCAGATTAATGAATTGGATCCATGGGTGGTGTAATTTGTTGGAGGATTTTGCCTTAGGCTACACTTGATTCCATGAATACAGCCTGTTGTATTGATCGTTTAATATTGGCTAACAAATGCAGGTGGTGGAGTCCTGGCTTACACCCTTCTGGGTGTTGATTACAATGAAGCCAGTGGCGACTGTGCTTTTCTCATCCTCGATCCACACTACACTGGTGCTGACGATCTCAAGAAGATTGTGAATGGTGGATGGTGCGGGTGGAAGAAGTCTGTTGACAGCAAAGGCCGGAACTTCTTCTTAAAAGATAAGTTCTACAACCTGCTTCTACCCCAAAGGCCCAACATGGTGTGAGAGCTATGGCGCTTGATATGTTGAGGAATTGCTCAACCGTGAAGGATTATGAGGCAATCATGCTTGGTGACCAATGAGACAGGCATGAGCTTACAGTTTTCTCTTGAACATGTGGTTTATTTCTGATTCGCACTTTTTAGGAAATCTTTCGCTTCCTGTATTCTCAGCTAGGTTTATAGAACTAATTCCATAAAGTGACACTGTTACCATCACCTGCATGTTCACTTCTAGTTGGTCCTACAGTTTGGTGTATTTCCGAATTCTGAACTTCCTTTGCGACATTCCCCTTTATTGGCTTGATACTAACGACACAAGATCCTTGATAAGATGAGTGTTTATTGTTGTTTACATCATACAATTTCTTGGTAACTACCACACGCCAAACTCGAATTAAGCCTATCATGGCTTGTGCATCAGAAGAAATTCTTGAGGACATGCGCTCATCAACAATCCCCATGTAACAATAATTTATCTTGCTGCTTGTCTGGCGTCATCAATCTGTCCTCTGTTCAAATCGGAACAGAGTCAGATCCCAGACCTCCCCGGTTTGTCAGAAATTGGGTGGTTTCTGAATCTAGTTGGAGAAGGAGAGACCAGTCGAAATTGGCTAAATTTGTCTAGAATCCAAGATGGTGCAACATGGGATGAATCGGGGTAAGCGTACTAGATTAGATTGTTAAAGTGGGATGGAATTTCATTTTTTCCCCGGTCCATGCCACTTTGACTTAAGTCATAAAACCAGCGACAAATTGGGAACTAGCGGCTTCCTTCAATATTTTGAGCCAAATAAGAGAAAATCACAATGCAAAGAGGAGAAAAATTCCATGCTCCGTATCCAAATTGCAGTGGTGACAATGATAATGCGTGATGGGAGAACATAAATTACTACATAAATGGATAAAGGATCAAGCTCCTGGGAAACAGATATCAAAGAATAATCTCAGTTATGTATCGGTCTTCGCCTTTTCGACCGCGTATAATCCGTGTCCCACCACCATGGTAGCTTCTCCTTGAACGCCCCAGCTTCTTCATGCAACCCAGTGGCCTCTTCAAAAAAAAATTCCCCCAAATGGAAGTCGATGGAGAAGAGGTAAGTACTTCGAATCTTCACTTGAAGATGTAGACAATAACAAAAAACGAGAGATGAAACTCACTAACCTTCTCTTGGCTGCAGAGCAGCAACGACCACAAGCAGGGCTGCAACTACAATATACAAAACTGTGGAAGCTCTCATGAGGCTTCTCTGTTGCACTTCTTTCCCCCCTCTCTGCAAATCGCACTACTGAGTCATGTTAACTTGTAGTACGAGGAAGGGTCCAACAAAGACAAAGCAAGATTAGTCTTATACTGCTTCGGTTTTGTCTCACTTGAAGTATGAGACCTAGGAGTGCAAACAATGTCATAGGGACAAAATCTTTGTTCTGTCAAGAATAGGTGACAGGATCTGTGCATAGTTCCAAAGCTGCCCCTTATACTTTTTTAGTAGCACCCTACTTATATTGCCAAAAGAAAAAAGCTCAGAGGCAAAAGAAAAGGAGTTTATCTTCTTGGTAAAAATGCGTCCTGTGATATTCATGCCCTCCTTGGCCAGAATTAGTATATTTTTCTTCTTCTTGGTAAAAAATGCCTCCTTTGAGGCATTCTTGTTTCTTCTACTTAAAAAATAAGAAAACATAGGAACATATCTTTATTCTACTTTTAGAAAAAAGTTGGGATCTAAGCAATTCCAGTGGTGCGATTTGGACCCATCAATCTCCACCTGAATAATCACTAACAACTCACATAATTAACACTAAATGGCATTTAGGTTGCGCTCAGTCAAGCTATTTAATTTGACCATCAGTACCTTTTGAAAATGGCACAGCTAGATTTGTCTTTAGAAATTTCATACTTCTACAATTTTGTTGTATTTTGCATATATTTATACTAATAATCAGTGGCCAAAGTAATTTGTGATGATCATGTCAATGTCAAAATCTTTGGGACGAGAGAGTAGGTATTTGCTTGTTGGACTACTAGTTCACTGGCCACATACAACATTTTCAGCACTCTCTTTTTTCTTTTGACAACTTTTGATTGTTTCGTTGATGCCTCTAGCCAAGTCAAAACTTTGGAATAGCGAGGCCAAAATTTGGCAAAAGAGAAAAGGATATTGTTATTTGGAACGTAAAAAGGCTATATTGACGGAGCCAACATTTTGGCTAGCAATATCGTGGCCCTCAGAATGCCCGCATGTGATGTGATCCTAACTCGCGAGTTTCCAAATATTGATAGCAAATCCAACAATGGCTAGTGTTCGTTGTCACTGCTAGTATTTAGTTTGTTTCTAGACGCTATATCAAACCATGTGTTTGTGTCATGTTTATCTCCATTGTTTTTCCCGGGACAAGAGTATCCTCACACATAGCATTCATTCATATATAAGCTTAAAAGGCACCACACACTATTGCCTAGTTTCAGGCTTTCAGCAGAGGTAGCACAAAGTAAACAGGCACCGAGAAATTCTGTCTCGCATTAGCGGGGATCTCGAGGCCTGCTTTGCGGTGAACCACATGATTAAGTGCTAAACTACATAGGCATAATCATAATGAATACATGGGCTGCACAATTCTTACTTGTTTTGTTAACCATCCATGTACGGGAGGTGTTAGATACCGAAGAGAGGGTGTGTGTGCCGGTAAACGCATCAGCAATTTTGCCGAGGTTATATTGCTGAGTGCAACGAAGGTTAAAAAAATCTACCGGAACACTCTAGCTACCTGTTTGATTTTAGGGATGCAAAAAGTATGCAAGACGTACGTCTTCGCCGAGAGTATTTCAGAGTTTATATATCATACCCAAGGATGAATTGGCTCTGTAACATAGTGGATTGGATGCCTAGGACGCGCCCTCGGGTTGACACGATTTTCGCACATTTTATTTTGGCGCCAACCCCAGAACCATTTTTTGAAAAAAATGTTCGGACCGCGTCCAATCCAAAAAAGTAAAAAGGACTATCGCATACACATTCCTCCAACTTTTATCAATCTACATATTTTCGCCATTCTCAGTCCACATCTTGTCAAGGTTGGGGTTTTGGGCACAATCTGGATAGGTTGGGCTGCTGGGGTAAGGGGCATGAGGCTTTTTAGACAAAAATCAGTCATGCGTGTGGGGTTTTGCAAAAAGACCAATGTATACACCAGAACATCTCATCAGTGTCGGTTCCAAAACATCATCAGTACCGGTTTTGAAACTGACACTCCATAAGTGGCACTGATAGTCGAATTATCAGTGCTAGTTGCTGACCCGGCACTATTACCATTTCCAAAGAATAAAAAAAGGAGAATTGGCAGTGACGGGAGCGGCATCCGAGCCGGTTGCCTGATTCAACATCAGACAATGAATCAATTCAATCACACAAACTGATTCAACATCACAAAAAATTATTTAACATCACACAAATTGATTCAACATCACCCCAATGAATCGATTGAATCACACAAACTCATTAAAAATGATTCAACATCACATAAGAGAATCAATTCAATCACATCCCTTCACTCTGGATCCCTCCGCCATCCTTGTTGACGCGGTTGAACATGAACACCGCTAGCGACGTGAAGATCCCTGCAAAACCTCACACCCAACGAAATCATGTACACCCATCAACTCCGGAGAGAGAGGCGCTCGAGAGCACAAGTTGCGTATGAAGGAGAGCAGGAACTTGAGCAGATCGAGATGATCAACTAACCTGGGCAACAATCCGGTCGATTATGTCGGTGGATGAATTGAAAGTCTTGAGGATAGATTGGACTGGTGAGGACCCATACTCGGCGAGGGGCCATATCGAGAGCTCGGCTCAGCGCAGGATGCACATGGGGCGCCGCGTCGCACAACTATCTGCAGTTGGATCGATGTGGCTACTTGCGCGTTGCCATGCAACTCTGGCCTTTAGCCGCGTCGCACATCCACTACCGCCACCGGATTCGAAGAGAGAGGCCCTCAAGAGGCACCGAGAGAGAGAGATGGAGGAGAGGAGGAAGAGATAAGATAGAGGAGATGGAGGAGAGCCGGAAGAGATAAGGTTACTCATGTGCGGTGGACTCGAGCCGGATGAGCCATGTAGAAGATTAGTTCATGATAATATGTCCGTAAATTGACTGGGCACCTTCAAGTGCAGGGATTAATCACGAGACAAGACACATGATGTATACAGGTTTAGGCCTCCGATTGGAGTAATACCCTATATCCTGTGGGGGTGTTGCTGCTGTATATTGATGATCTCGAGTACAAGCAGTATGGCTAAGACTATTACAAGGAGTAGATCAGATATAATCTAAGCTAAGGATAAAGTTGCTGAGTAGCTCCTCTATTGGAGTCTTGATGCTTGCCTCTCTCTCTTTCTCTTCTTCCCATCCCCTAGCCTTTCCACCTTATATAGGGGTGAGGTACCGACTCCTATCCAACCGTAGTCGATAGGGAGTTATCTTCCTTGACATCCAAGTAGATAGATCTGTTTTGAATACTAACTGTTCCGAGTTGAGTAACCAATCTAGACCTTCCTAGTATGTACTTCCTTGATTCCAGGTGTATCAGGTACCACTGATCGGTTCTGTGATATCTGGAGCTGCCAATATGTGTTGTACATACCCTGTCTATGTATGATATATTCCTTATGCGTATATACCCTATAGTTAGATATTCGACAGTACCCCCCTAACTTTACCCAGGAGGAGAGGTTTCCATAAGTGCCCACTCGAGTACCACTAAGTTTAAGCTTGGTCGAATAAAGTGGATCAGGCTTATAGTCGAAAGAATTGAGTATGGACGGATCCTTACTCGAGTATCGAGTGGAAGCTCAGTCGGGTTGAGCGCCTTACGGCTAACCGCACTCGAGACTTGAAGAAAAAGATTAAAGAACTCAACTGATCGACACCCAACTCTGAGTAGAGTTAAAAAACTTTCAGAATTTGAAACAGCAGGTATAAGCGCATTTAATGTGGGCACAAGGGCGTGCAGAGATTCGCACATCGTCATCTTTCCTCTTTTCACACCAGTCGAAGCATTGTAAAGATGGGAGTGGTCGAAGAGACGATAACTTTTTGGTTATTTACCCGTATGACCCGGACTTGTAGTGGTCATTTCTCGTCATTGCCACCAGTCTTCCTGCACAAGCCCCTCGGCTTTCTCAGCCCCAGCACGAACCACCGCCAAAAGAAATTTAGATCCATAGATCCCAATTCTTCTTCGAAGATCCCGACTTCCTATTCACCAGAGAAGCAGTCAGATGCAGTAGCCGCCGGTGCCTCGCCCGATCGGTACGATGAAGTGCAATTCATGATTGAGGCCTAAACACTCTTGGCGATGCAAGTGTCTCGATTGGCAGAACTTGAAGCGGAAGGAGTGGTGCCGCCGCACAACCTGGTTGAATGGAGGACAGCATCTGGTGAGAGATTCCCTTCCTGCATGATCGAGCATGAGTTTGTAGTTTTCGAGTCTTTCTTCCGTTGAGGATTTAACATCCCTCCTTTCAAATTTCTTCTCAATATGCTCGATCGATATCAAATTGAACTTCACCACCTGAACCCCAACTCTGTCACCATGCTAAGTGTTTTTGTCCATCTGTGTGAGGCTTTCCTTGGCATCGAGCTAAGTTTAAATCTTTTTCAGTACTTTTATAAACTGAAGAGAATTACAGAGAATAAATGTGCCGGGGGGTGTGGTTTCTAATTGAGGAATGGAATGAAAAATTCCTATATCTTGGTTCCCCTAACCTCCTCCTAGTCGAAGGATTGAAAAAAAAACTTTGGTTTTACGTCTCCAATCCCAACCTAATTGGTTTTCCTTTAGTGTATAGAGGCATTTTCCCTGTCCAAAATCTATCTTGGACACAAGAGCATCGAGAGTCCGACCACCCCACCTACTACACCAACAAGATTGGCATGCTGAGGAAATTTGGCCTAACCAGGTGGCATGTGGCCAGAGATTTTATTAGCAAGAGATTGAGCTCCTTGAAGGCGCGGATCCCCCTGGCTTGGGAATACAATGGGGATGAGGATACTTCCAGGGATGCGGTCGGATGTAAGGCTCAGTTAGCATTTTGCCCTTTTCTTTTTGCTATGACCTTCTAGTTTTGTCGAATAACCTTTCTTCTCTTTTTTAGACCTGCCTGCACAAGATGTCACTGTCCGGTTAAACAAGCTCTTGTCTTCCGAGGCACCGAAATGTGGCATTGTACCTTCTTCCTTAGCGAATCCTTGACCATATGTAAGGATTTTCTTAATGGAAAAGTAGGACTGGTTATTGTCTATTTGATCTGACTTGTCTGTATGACTGCATGATCCAGTCTTCCGCCAAGAGCACATCCTTTCGAGCGAGGTCTTTGATCTCGATGACACTTCTTGTGCTGATGTTGTTGACAAGGGGAAAGGATCAACCAATGAGGAGGCCGAGGGGTCTCTTCGATCGAAGAGATTGTCCTCATGTTCTCACCTGTTGCTTGATCCGAGCCCTCTCAAGTGCAAGCAAAGGAGCCCACGGGTATTGAAATCAAAGTTCTTATTATCTTCTTATTTCCTTTCAAATTATCAAGTGGATACTTGAATACGTTCGGTTTGGATGAGTGGCCTTTTGTTAGGGAACAACGAGCGTAACTGCCCAATCACCTCCTCGAGCAACCGCAACACTCAACGACTCGGCCGGAAAGATAACTCTTCTCAAGTTATCGATTTTCTCTCAGTCATTCTACTAATGACGAATTTGCATGGGTGACTTTTTTAGGGGACGTCTAGCGCGTCCTCACAATCACAAACTCGAGGGACCGTCTTGCCTGATGACTTGACCAGACAAATAATTTCAGTTGAATTTGCTCTTTAGTTGGTCATACTTCCACTCGATAATAAATTTTTATCTCTGGTTCTTTGCAGGCTACAGATGCCTTGGCTTTGCCTGGTCCATGTGTAACTCCTCCACCGGCTCCGCTTGCCGGTCCAAGAACGAAGAAGGAAAGGCCAAAGTCAAGCATCATTTTGCACTTCCCAATTTCAAAGAGGTTTGAACTGGATCCTATCTCGACTGACAGTTTTTTCTCTTCTCCTTCCCTTATTCTGTTGATTGCAGACTATCAACTGAGGAAAAAGCCTAGGCTGCCAGCGTCTCGACCAGTCATCTGAGACTGACTTCCCCGGTTGACTCAGCCTCAACTCCAATTCCTCAGACTAGAGATCCTGTCTCGAGAGCGCCCGAAGAAGACCCGCAACTCAAGGGAAATGAAACTTCAATATCGTTCCCAACCAATGACCCGTGGGTAGCGATAAAGGTTCTTCTCTAGGTTACAGGTGCTCAGGTAACTGCTGTCAAGGCCAACTACCACAAGAAGCTCAAAGCCAAGAGGGAGAAAATTGAACGTAAGTCTGTCCCCGATCACAAGTGCGTGATTCAATTATTGGGTGACTAACAAAAATTACTTTCTGATTTACCTTCTTTTTAGGCCTTGAGTCCTCTTGTAACAACAAGAAAAAACTTCTTTCTAATGCAATTAAGAAAATTAATGATGACGCCAAGTATCGGGAGAAACTCAGGAATCAAGTGAACATCACGCGAGCTGAAAAGAAGACCATGATTACTGAACGAGATGCTGGCATCGCTCAAAGGGATGCTACTGTCCTTGCTCTTCAAGAGCTGAAGGAGCAGACACTCGACCTTATGTTGCAAGCAGCCTATACAAGCGCCGCCACATTGCTAAGTATCCTCAAGAGTTACAATCCCACGCTGGATACCTCATTGGTGATAGTTCGGTTCAACTGTATTAGCGAGGAGGCCGCAAAACTTGTTGAAAGAGTTCAGCTGGTGGTTCTAGCCTTTGTCGCGTCGTTAAAGCTTAGTCTGCCTAGTGATGATAGTAAGGGGAGTCCCTCGGACTGATAATCCATTCAGCTCTGACACTTTTAAGACATATTTTATGATCTGAGAATGCCCGCAACAATACTATATTTTGCCAGTCTATTATGCTTTTGTCTGCTATTTCCTTGTCGATGAAATAGGATTACATAAGTAGATGCAATAACTGATAGGTACATGTTGTTGTCATCATTCTCAAGACCATACGATTACGCATCTGTCAACACCTGAAATCTTAACTAGATAAGCCATTAGATGTGCGGCCCTTGAATATCGAGAAGACCGTAATAATGAGGAAAATACTAATACAGAACTAGAAAAAGAAAAAGCATATCAATTTTTTTGCAAACTTTTATCAATTTGCGCATTCGATCAGCATACAAACATGAACTCGATAGAGAGCACACACGAGGCAGACTAGGTCTTCATAACCCTTTTAGCTGTTAGACGTGAGATGTTTGACAATCTCTATGGCGTTATGCCTCCTAAGGTATAGTTTTCCTTCATCGACCCAACACATTCCTCCATTGGTTCTATTTAACGTGATCTGAACTCGATGGTTAAGGAAGAAATTACTCGACCGGAGAGTAGAAAAGGACATACCTATACCATTAATCGGAGAGTAGTGTTATAGCTCTCGACTATGTACTCGATGACGGAGTCGGACGAAGAGTAAAGCTCGTTCTCGACTATGTACTCGATGACGGAGTTGGGCGAAGAGTAAAACTCGTTCTCGACTGAGTACTCGAGAATGCAAGCCCCCGAGTGTTATGGTTTTAACAGCAATGTGGTTATCGATTAAACTTGAACCATTGGGTAGGTGGGCATTAAAAGACCCCACTCCCATTTGTGCTCGTTTTCACCGCAACCTTAATTTGACACGTTGTAATGGCCGCCCATCCCTCTTTGCAGAGATGAGACAAACCATAACACCATCATGATGTTCTTGACTTCCACCGAACGCGCTACGCGCCTGAGGTAATGCCATTGTTTCGGATCTTGACGGCTATGTTTACACAGTACGACCCGTTTCCCCCACTATAAATAGAGGGGACTCGAAGCCGTTTGTCCGACGTCTTCTTTGTTTTCTTTACCCATTGTCTGCTAGGACTCGTAGAGCTTGAAGCCATGGCCTCTACACCATCTCCGCCTCTTGAGCCAATCCCAGAAGTCCTATCCCCTAGGCCTCTTGCCATGGTACTTCCTGAGGTCATCATCATCACTTACTCTGATGACGAGGACTCGAGTGGTGGGCCTAAGAAGGAGAGGGAAGAAACACCCACCATAGATCGTTGCTGTCCCCTCACTCAGCGCATTCGCTGTTACACCAAGACCTATGCTTTAGGACAGACAGCGCAACACTCCACACTGGAGAGGAATGAGGATGGTGGTGATCTCGACCGGATCATCGACCAAGCTGCCATCAAGGTCTTCAGTGGTGGAGCCCCCAAGTCATCGCCGGCTAAGGAGGCACAGTCGCCTTCTCCGTCGACAACCACCAGATCACCTTCGCGCCACGTTGAAACCACTCGACATCACCGGCGTCGGTCAGTAGCTCCAGCAGGGTCTTCGCCTCGGCCACTTTTTCTGATCCTTATGCTGGTCGGTGGCTGGTTCCTGGAGTGATTAGCTGCCACCCAAGTGAGGAGTATAAAAGGTTCCTCGACTTGTTCAAGGGCGAATGAGGGTCCATACGCTTCTAAACTTTTAGAGGTTGTGGATCTTCATTATTTGCAAGAGCTAGGCGGATCCTTTCTGCCAATTTTCCACTAGCCACATGCATTAGAGGAAAAAAAGAAAAGATTATGTAATCGAGTAGCTAACCAAATTGAATGTAATCGACTTACCTGTAACCTACCTTTTCTATGAATAAAACTTTCAGAGTTTGTCGATGTTCCACGAGTGCTCGAGTATCTCGCCATTTGGAGTAGATAGTCGTACTGATCCAGGTCGAGTGACTTCGACTACTATATAAGGTCCTTCCCACTTAGGAGATAACTTGTGGTGTTAGGCCTATTTCTGTACCTTTCGTAGGATGAGGTCCCCAACAATGAGTTTCCTGGGATGGATTCTCTAGCTTTGATATCTACGCAACTCCTACTGATACTTAGATACTCGAATAGATGCTCGATCTCGGTACTCCTTGAGTAAATTCATGTCGTCCGCTCGTAATTGCTCCTGCCCTTTTTCGGAGTAATTTTACACTCGAGGTGATCCAAACTGCACTCAGTCGGGAGCACCGCTTCGGCTCCATAAACCAAGAAGAACGGGGTTTCACCGGTGGCCCTATTGGTCGAAGTACCAACGGCCTATAGTACCAAGGGAAGTTCTTTTACCCAATGTTTTGAGTAGGCTTTTAGCCTATCGAAGACCCAAGTTTTGATGCCCTGTACGATTATACCATTAGCACGCTCAACTGGACCGTTACTCTGCCGGTGATCTACTGAGGCAGTATAAGTTTTGATACCGAATTCTTCGCATAAAGCAATAAAGGTCTCGCTTTTGAACTGGCTACCGTTATCCGTAGTTATCCGATGTGGAATGGCGAATCGAGTAATTATGCTACTCATGAACTTCTTGGCCATTTTTGTGGTCATGTTTCCTACGGGTTTGGCCTTTATCCACTTGGTGAATGTGTCAATAGCCACAAATAGGAACTTGTAACCATCTTGGGCCCTTAGGAATGGTCCCAGGATATCCAAGCCCGAGACAGAGAAAGGCCAATAAAGAGGAATTGTTTACAGAGCTTGGGCTGGTCGAGTGGTCTGCCTTCCAATGCAGCTCTCGCACTTTTTGACCAGCTCTAGAGCATCCTGAAGGGTTGTCGGCCAATAGAATCTCTGGCGGAAAACTTTTCCGACCAAGGTGCGAGAAGACGCATGATTACCACACATGCCTCAATGGATATCGAGCAATATTTTACTACCCTCTTCCTGAGTGATGCCCTTCATCAAGATTCTGTTACTCCCTTTTCGGTAGAGCTTGTCATTTACCAAAACGTAGAGCTTGGATTTACGAGCAATTTTCTTTGTAGACGCATCATCATCAAGGATGTCTCGACCCTTGAGATAGGCTTGGTACTGAGTCATCCAAGTCGGGTTGCGTTCGAGTAGTGCAGCATTCATGTCTGCAGGTTCTGCCTCACTGACCTAGCCAGACTGCTGGTCTGGTTGGGCAGCATCTATTCGCCGAACTGTTAGGACAGATGGTTTAACAAGTTTCTCAACGAAGACCTCTATGGGTATCGGTGCTCAAGAAGAAGCGAGTCTAGCAAGTTCATCCGAACCAGAGTTATCACTCATTCTAATGTGCATTACTTCTAGCCCTTCAAACTTTTGCTTGAGCTTTCGTACCTTGAGTAAGTAAGCCGCCATGTTGTAGTCTAAGCACTGGTGCTCCTTCTGAACTTGGTTCACGACTAGCTATGAGTCCCCTTTCACAAGAAGTCATTTAATTCCAAGCGATGCAGTTATGCGGAGCCCGTTTACCAGTCCTTCATATTCTGCAACATTATTAGAAGCTTTAAGTCTAATTGAACAACGTACCTGAGTTCGTCGCCCGTTGGAGATTTGAGTACAATGCCAACCCCCGAGCCCTGGAGCATGAGCGATCCATCAAAGAAGAGCGTCCAATGATCTTCGACCATGTTTGGCCTTGTTTCTACAATGCTTGTCCATTCAGCGATGAAGTCCGCTAACACTCCAGATTTCACGCTTGTGCATGGCGCGTAGCTTACATCGAACTCATTTAGCTCTACCGCCTATTGCATGATTTGTCCAGTAGCTTCCCGATTGCATATTACATCTTTCAGCGGGTACGTCGTCATGATGGTGATCCTGTGTGCTTAAAAGTAGTGCCGTAATTTCCGGGAAGACATCAAGACTGCATATATCACCTTCTGTACTTGCGGGTATCATAGCTTAGCATCGTGTAGAACCTCGCTCGCATAGTAAATAAGTTTCTAGACCTTGGCCTTTTTCTCGAGACATTCCCGTTTAATCACAAGTACTGTGCTTACAACTTGTGGGGTAGCTGCAATATACAAAAATAGCTCCTCTTTTTCATTAGGCGATGTAAGGATTAGTAGAGACGATAAGTACCTTTTTAAGTCCTGGAAGGCGCGCTCTGCTTCTTCTGTCCACTCGAATCGGTCTTGTTTCTTCAACAGCTTGAAGAAAGGCATCCCTCACTCGCCCATCCTGAAAATGAATCGACTAAGAGCAGCAATGCAACCCATCAATTTCTAGACCTCCTTCAGTGTTCGAGGTGACCGCATCTGGTCAAGAGCCTCAATTTTGCATGGGTTGGCCTCAATGCTGCGACTTGACACCAGGAAGACAAGAAGCTTGCCGGACGGCACAACAAACGTGCATTTTTGGGGTTGAGCATTATGCGATACTACCTGAGGTTGTCAAATGTTTCCTTGAGATCGTCAACCAATGCGTTTCTGATTTTTGATTTGACTACAATATCATCGATGTATGCTTCTACATTGTGCCTGATTTGGGGTTGTAGACAATTTTGAATACACCTTTGATACGTAGCACCAGCCTTTTATAAACCGAAAGGCATCTTTACATAGCGAAATACACCGAAAGGAGTAGTAAAAGTTGTTTTCTCCTCATCCTCTAATCCCATGCTAATTTGGTGATACCCTGAATAGGCATCTAGAAATCATAGCAACTCGCAGCCTGCCGTAGAGTCGACGATTTGGTCGATGCACGAGAGAGGAAAAGGATCCTTGGGACACGCCTTGTTGAGGTCGGTGAAGTCGATGCATATTCTCCATCTGCCATTGGCTTTCTTTACGGACGGGATTTGCGAGCCAAGTAGGATGACGTACTTCTCGAATGAAGCCTGCCTTTAGGAGCTTATCAATCTCCTACTAGATGGCCCACTTCCTATCTTCTGCAAATCTTCACTGCTTCTGCACCACAGGTTTGGCGTCAGGTTTAATAGCTAGTCGATGCTCGATCACCTCCCTGGGGATCCTAGGCATATTGGACGGTTGCCATGCAAACACGTCTTGGTTTGCCTGGAGGAAGGTGATGAGCTCGAGTTCCTATTTGGCGTCAAGATTAGCCCCAACCTTAACTGTCTTGGATGGTTCAAACGGGTCGAGGGACACTGCCTTGATGCAACCATTGGCCTTTTTGTTGCTGGCATCGTTGTTGGTCTTTCCTTTAGCGTCGTCGGATTTAGAAGTGCCAGCAAGACTTATGAGCCTGCAATCTTTGGCCTCGACGACACCTTAGTACCTTTGACGCTTAGAATTTGCGTCCTCAGGAGTGGTGGCCGCTCGACTGAAGTGTTCAACCATATCTAGGCTTTGTTTGTCGCATTTGACCGCCGCGCGTTGATCTCCTTTAACTATAATGGCCCTATTGGGACCCAGGATCTTGAGTGTTTGGTAGGCATAGTGTACCACTACCATGAACTTGCTCAGCATTGGGCGGCCTAGGATCACATTGTACGCCATCTCAAAGTATGTGACATCGAAGGTCAGCTTTTCTATATGGAAGTTGTCAGGCGTGCCAAATTGACCGGCAGCTCGATCTATCTGAGAGACATGGTTGATGAGTTGGGAGTTATGCCATGGAAAGGCTTGACTCTTGTCCTAAGCTCTGATCTCTGAATTCCCATCTTGTCTAAGGTTTAGGATCAGAGTTCTTAGTGTTTTCTATTCAATCATTTCTGCCCTTATTACAACCTTGGCTGGAGAGATTCTACATGTTAGGCTCGATAGACCTTCACACTTCCTCGATGGATCAATAATTAAATCTAGGGTAACTCTAGGGGAAAGAGTTGCCAAGCGCCTTTTAGTGACATTGGAGAAGCGGACCTATTAGAAGGAAAACCTCTCAGCTTGTTCCCCCTACTCATCCATCACAGACAACACCGGTTGTACCGTGCTTGGGGAGTACCGTGCTCTACTTGCTAATCCCACTTGGGATCTTGTGCCATGTCCTCATGGCACAAATCTTCTCACTGGCAAGTGGATCTTCCACCACAAACTGAAGTCGGACGACACTCTTGAGCGGTACAAAGCCCGTTGAGTTCTTTGTGGTTTTTCTCAACAATCCAGCATTGACTTTGATGAAACATTTTGATGCGTGTTTGCCCGATCTTCTAAAAGGTAATATGATAAGTCGATTGGTGGAGTTTCGACGTTGATGATCCAAAGGCTCCAAACAGAACAGATCGAGAACCCTTGCAACCACTACACCACTACTCCGTGGTTATCAACCATGCCAAGACATGATTGACCTCGCCAAAAAGGTTTTTCCTACAAGCGAATCGAGAACACAAGTAAGAATAGGTAGATGCAATCTGAATATTGCTAACTACCAATGAAGTACTCGAGTTAGGGTTCCACAAACCGAACAAGTGGTGAACCTGTATAAAACAGAATAATCTAAGCAAAACCCGAGCCTAAACTACGATGGCTACTGTGTATATATAGGGGGGACGTGAGGAGGTCGACCTAGGGTTGTGCAACCATGGAAAGAGGCGTGCACAACCTGGACTTCGACCCCAACACAATTACAAGACCCAACTAGGTCCAAAACGGTGGCGTAACACCTTATTCCTTTGACTCTGACTACACTATAAGGAATATTTAGTCGAACTTATATCCATTTGAAAGGGCTCACTGTAAGCTTTCCAAAATATCCAAGATTGCCTAAAACGAATTTCGTATGAGAGAGTTATGCTTGTTTTACTGATGTGCTATCCTGCGACTCAACCACAACCACGACTTCGACCACGACCACGACTAGAGCTCAGCCTCGAGTCCGAGTAGACTTGGCCTTCGAGGGGTGACGTCTGGGTAAGATTGTGGTGCTTCTCCCATGTTCCTAAGCAATAAAACATCACTATAATTTAGTAGGAATCCATCAAAGGAAGCATGAACAGCGAGAAACGAGTTCACCTGGTGGTCTAATTGTCGTGCACATGCTCTTGTAATTGGACCCTGTATGATTTGAAGATTATTGGCGGTATTGATCATATCTGAAGGATTTATGGGCTCATCATCCTCCCTCTCTTGAATTGGAGTCGTTCTCGACTTAAGCTCTTCTTCTTCTCCCAAGTTGGGCTTCAAATATATAATGTTAAATGTGGGACTAACCCCAAAATCTACAGGTAGTTCTAGTTTGTATGCATTGTCATTGATTTTCTCGATTATCTTAAATGGTCCATCAGCTCTAGACATCAATTTTGACTTTCTTAGTTCTAGAAACCTATCCTTCCTCAAATGCAACCAAACTAGATCATCTGGTTCAAATTTTATGTCCTTCCTACCTTTACTTCTAGCAATCCTATACTTTTCAGTCATGCTCTATACTCTTTTTAGTGGTTTCATGCATAAATTCAGCATGTTTCTTAGCATATAAATTAAGTCTTTTAAAAGTAGGCAAAGATAGTAAATTAATAGGAGCACGGGGATTAAAACCATTCATTACTTGAAACGAACTTACCTTAGTGGTGCGGTGTACCGACCTGTTGTAAGCAAACTCAATATGTGGTAAACACTCTTCCCACATTCTCAAATTTTTCTTAAGAACAGCCCATAATATGGTCGACAAGGTATGGTTGACAACCTTTGTTTGACCATCGGTTTGGGGATGACACGTAGTAGAAAACAATAGCTTTGTTCCCAATTTATTCCAAAATGATCTCTAAAAGTGACTCAAAAACTTTGTATCATGATTTGAGACGATAGTATTAGGCACTTCACGTAGTCAAACGATTTCCTAAAAAACAAATCAACTATGTTTGTAGCATCATCGCTCTTATGACAAGGTATAAAATGTGTCATTTTAGAAAATCTATCCACAACTATAAATATGCTATCCATCCCCCTCTTTGTCCTAGGTAATCCTAAAACAAAATCTATAGAAATATCATCCCAAGGTGCACTAGGAACAGAAAGAGGCATGTAAAGACCATATGGATTTAAACGAGACTTAGCTTTATTGCAAGTGGTGCAATATGACACGTAGTGCTCAACATCACGTCTCATATTTGGCCAAAAGAAATGAGCAGTCAGCACATCTTCAGTCTTCTTTGCTCCAAAATATGCCATCAATCATCCTCCATATGCCTCCTGCAATAACAAAAGACGAACAGAGCTAGCTGGAATGCATAGCTTGTTAGCACGATAAAGCAATTCGTCATTCAGCACATATTTATTCCATATTTTTCCTTCTTTACAATGCTCAAGCACTTATTTAAAGTCTAAATCAGCGGCATATAAGTCCTTAATAGTCTCTAAACAAAAAATCTTATGATCAAGTTGAGATAACATGGTATAACACCTAGAAAGCGTATCGGCAATCACATTGTCCTTTCCTTTCTTATGTTTTATGACATATGAAAAATACTTAATAAATTCTACCCATTTAGCATATCATTTATTCAAATTAGCTTGACTTCTAATATGTTCCAGTGATTTATGATCAGAATGTATAACAAATTCTTTGCGCTATAGATAATATTGTCAAGTTTCGATCACACGAACTAAAGCATACAATTCTTTATCATAAGTGGAATAATTCAGACTTAGCCCACTTAATTTCTCGCTAAATAAGCAACAGGTTTACCTTCTTGAATTAACACACCTCTAATTCCAATTCCACTAGCATCACATTCCAATTCAAAGGTCTTACCAAAATCAGGGAGTTAGAGCAATGGAGCATGGGTGAGCTTCTCTTTCAACAACTTGAATGCTTGTTCTTGTGCAGGTCCCTATTTAAAAATTGCACATCTCTTTGTCAACTCATTTAATGGAGCAGCAATAGTGCTGAAATCCCACATAAATCACCGATAGAAACCCGCAAGACCATAAAAGCTTCTCACTAACAGTCTCAGGAGTTGGCCAGCTCTTTATGGCTTCAACTTTTATTTCATCCACCTCCATTCCCTGTGTAGTAACAACATAGCCAAGAAAAGAGACTTGATCCGTGCAAAATGTGAACTTTTCGAGGTTACCAAATAAACGTGCATCTCTCAAAGCGTTAAAAATAGCACGTAAGTGATCAAAGTATAGTTCATATGACTTGTTGTAAATCAATATGTCATCAAAGTAAACCACCACAAATCTCCCAATAAAAGCACGTAAAATTTCATTCATCAATCGCATGAAAGTACTAGGTGCATTAGTTAACAAAAAGGCATAACTAACCACTCATACAAACCAAACTTAGTTTTAAATGTAGTCTTCTATTCATCTCCAAGTTTCATTCTAATCCGGTGGTATCCACTTCACAAGTCAATTTTAATAAAAATTATAGAATCACTCAACTCATCAAGCATATCATCTAACATAGGGATAGGATAATGATATCTTATAGTAATATTATTGATGGCTCTACAATCAACACACATACGTCAACTATCATCTTTCTTAGGAACCAAAAGAATAGGAACAACATAAGGGCTAAGACTTTCTCATACATACCCGCGGTCCAAAAGGTCTTGAACTTGTCACTAAATTTACTTAGTCTCTTTCGGGTTGGTCCTATATGCAGCATGGTTTGGTAAAGTTGCTCCTAAGATCAAATCAATTTGATGTTCAATCTCTCGAATAGGTGGTAATCCCGGGGGTACCTCAGTTGGAAATACATCTACAAACTCTTGCAAAAGGTTGGCAACAACAAGAGACAAAGAGCTAGATATAGTCTCGAGTGAGACTAAAGCATCTTTGCATATCAAAGCATAGCATGGCAGCTCATTATCACAAATTTCAGCAAGGTCAGATTTAGTAGCAAGCATAACACACCCTTTTAGTCTAATTCCATCGGACTTAGAAGTTGTTGTTGCTTTCTTCTTTTTTGTGAAATAACTTTTTCCGCTACTTGCTGATTTCAGATTAATTCTCAAACTCTTTTATCTTATTTTCAGCTATCTCTTGTTCACATTTCACAATTTCATCAAGGGTTAAAGGTAGAAAAGTTATTCTTTCCTTTATGCAAAAGGGTGTACTTATTACTTCTACCATGATGCGTTGTATTAGTATCAAACTCACATGGTCGTCCTAACAAAAGTGAATATGCTTGCATGGGTACTACATCAAAATCAGCACAATCATGGTATGAACCAATAGAAAAATGCACTATAGTTGTTTGTGTTACCTTCACCTTACCACTATTGTTGAACCATTTAATATGATAATTGTGAGGATGGTTTCTTGTCGGCAACGCGAGCTTCTTGATCATATCTGAACTTACCAAGTTGTTGCAGCCTCCTCCATCAATAATGACTCGAACACGATAATCCTTGACTATGAGGAACATCTGAAATAAATTGTGACATTGTAGTTGTTCCGCTTACTCCATTTGAGTGCTTAATACTCGCTGCACAATGAGGATTTGATAATCCTCCATGGCAGTGGCATTGAACACTTCATCATGGTCGATATCCGTCTCACAACCATCCTCATCACCTGTATGGTTAGCTGCAAGAGCATATTCATCCTCAACATCACTAGCACTTACATATCCACCATCTTCTGTTACAATTTACTCTCGCTGAGTCGGGTAATCCTTCATGATATGACATGTTCCCTAGCATCGGTGGCATACAATCCTGGTTGATCGGCCTGTAGAAGCAACCGAAGAATAGCTCTTTGGCTGGACCCTGCACACTTACAGATTTACTTACCTCAGAAGCGCGCGATGGTGTTGAATGTACTGCTGAACGTGCCCTACTCAAGAAGGGGGTAGCATACTGTGTAGCTGAACGTGGGGCTATTTTGACTTGTCCTGATGTTGATTTTAAAGTGGTCGTGCTTCCAAAATTTCTCCTTGGCCTCTGTTGTCATCCCTGCAATTATTTTTCTGCCAGACATGCAAGTTGGAACAATCTAGAAACACTATTGTATTCTTTGTAATCAATTATGTCCTGAATTTCACACCTTAACTGTCCATAAAAGCGTGCCATTGTAGCCTCTTCATCCTCAATAATATCAAAACGCAACAACTAATTTGTAGCTCCTGATAATATTCTTCTACGGATCTATCACCTTGGTTTAAACGCTGTAGTTTCGTACGCAAATCACGTTTAAAAGAGGGTGAAACAAATCTGTTACGCATACATCCTTTAAAGCATTCCATGTGGTAGGCGCTAATCCATCGATGCATACTCTATTCCACTAGATAATTGCAAATTCTTTAAATTCACTAGTGGCTTGCCTAACTCTACGCACTTCAGGAATTAAATGAGCATTAAACTTCTGTTCAACCATCATCTCCCAATCTATATACTTTTCAGCATCATAAGCACCTTGACTGTTTAAGTTTAATCGGTCCCGTTGTCGTGCATCAAAGACGTCTTGTTCTTGCCTCAAAATTTCAGCATCTGCGACGAACTCCTCTTGCTCATGGTCTGCCACGAGGATCCACACGCCCATGGTTTGGTGGCTGATTAACCACTCGATCAAAGCGTGTATTAAGCATGACAATACTATCATTAAGTCATTGCAATGTAGTGTTTATCTCCACAAGCTTCTTATTGAAGTCATCTGTCGGTGTATCAGGAACCGGGGGTCCCTGAGTCCCGAGGCCAGGCCAGCCGTCCGCCACGTGTCACCATCCCGTGAGGTCCCTCCTGCGGGATGAGGAAAATCTAAGTTCCGGGAGAAGGTGCTCGGGGCCACAGTCTCTGGTCCCCGAGCACCCCAGTTCCCCAATGACCCGCAGAGTCCAAGTACCGGGAAGAAAGTGCTCGGGGAGGTGCCTGCTCATCCTCGAGCACCCTAGTCCCCCGACGATCAAAAGAGCTAAGTTCTGGGAGAGAGTGCTCGGGGACCGCGTGCAGCAGTCACCGAGCGCACGGTTCCCCGAGGGCCAGCGTGAGAATGCTCGGGAGCGAGTGCTCGGGGCTGCGCGTGGCAGCCCCGGGGCTCCCGGTTCCCCGAAGGGTCTGTGCAAAAGTGCTCGGGAGAGAGTGCTCGGGGTTGCTCGTGGCAGCCCCCGAGCACTCGGTTCCCCGGAGGATCATGCGCGAATGCTCGGGAGAGAGTCCTCGGGGAGGTAACCAGTACCCCCGAGCACCCGGTACCCCGAAGACAAAGATAGGCATTCTCGAGAGAGAGTGCTCGGGGAGGTGAACGGTACCCCCGAGTACTCGGTTCCCCGACGACCCAGAGAGGCCCCCAAGGGGCCCACAGATGAGGTGTCCGCCCGTCAGAGGTCCAAGGCCGCATTAAATGAGCGTGCGTGGCCTGACATATCCAACTGCTCCCGTCGCGGCGTCAGTTCCTGCCATGCTTTGGCAGAGGGGCGTGGGGCTATTAATGGCATGGGTCCCGTCCCGTATCATCTGATGTATCTCGGGATAACATTGCCAGGATCAAGGAGTTCCGCCTGCCACCCTGCCGTGGCAGAGGAACAAGACAGGGCGGGCACGCCGGGTGGCTCTGTGGCTGCTCGGTGGGCCCTCTCAACAGCGCCCGTTGCCAGGGCGTCCACTGTGACAAGTGACCGGACGCGCGCCGCGTTTTTCGACCGCCCCAGTCACTGCGCCCAGAGGAAATGATGACACCTTTCTCAATCGTGGCGTCTTGGAACTTGTGCCCCTTCCTTCCCGTTCGGGGTATGTCGCGGCCGGCGAGTGCATAAAAGGGTCGGCGCACAGGAAGAAAAAGAGAGAGATGAACAAGCCCAAGCAGTCGACCGTGCCGCAACCAACGAAGAAGAGACCGTAAGCATCGAGCACAAAAGCACCGAGAACAAAAACCGTAGTCCCTGCCCAAGAGCAAGGGGCTTCAAGTTCTCAGTTAGACACAATATTCTTCTAACCAGCTACATCCTTGAGGGATCACCCTCAGGATAGTTATTGCATCCATACAGGAGTAGGGTATTACGCCCTCGTGCGGCCCGAACCTGTCTAAACTCCGGTGCATTTACTTCCCTTTGCACTAGGTCGATCATCCCCCACCACCGGCTGTTGCATTTACTTCCACTTCCATTTATTTCTCTGATGAACTTATTCAGGATCATCCCCCCGGCCGAATCTCTAAAAAGGGGTCTCTCAGGATCCCTGCGACAGGAGTTAATCCTCCGACATCATCAGTAATAGCTTGTCGATGATCATTCAATACTATTATGAGTTCTTCCCTCAAAACACACTCCTGTGCATGCGATGCTTTTCCTGCCATGGTTAGTAGAAGATAGAAAATAACAAAAGATAAATTATCCATATCGACTACTAGGCGGTGGAGGTGGAGTCACACACTCTCAAGCTTCTTACCACGCTCTTGCAAGTGTTCTTACCAATCACCACAGTTGGCACAACCGGTGGCTAGTTCGTGATACTTTATCGAGTGCGAGTGAGGTAATTGCAAGGGGAGAAACCGTTCTAATTGAGAGAAGGTGTAGCTTGGACAGGCAATATTTAGCAGCAAGAAATGATAATAATTGAAATTAGATTAGTAAAGATAAATAAAAGTTTACAGTACTCGTCATAGTTGCTGCCCTAAACACGTTCCTAGAACTAGCTCAAGCAAGCCGAAAACTATAACAGACACAAACACAATGAAGCAAAATTCGCAATGCAAACTAATTCTCTTTTTTTAATTTTCTCTCTCTCTCTCTCTCTCTCTCTCTCTCTCTCTCTGGACTCTGCTTCTTTTTTTGCACTCTTTGCTTCTTGCTTGCTTTTCTTCTTCTTTTTGCGAATATAACACAAACTCAAAAACTCTTCTACTGTCTTTTCTAAGACCAGTGAGGTATGTGGGTCACAAACTTTTTTAAGAGTAGGGGTATAAAGGTAATAAAAGATACTCTCTCTCTCTCTCTCTCTCTCTCTCTCTCTCTCTCTCTGTCTGAACTTTGGCTACCTCTGTTTGGGCTATCGAGTGATACTCAAACTTTGTCGGACAATGCTCGATATGAAGGGTGTTGGAGGTGCCCGAGAGTAGCCAGAAATAGATATACTCGACTGGACTGTGGAGGCAAATTTGATTGGATAGTCGAATCCGAAAGGATGGTCGAATCCAACTAGTGGTCGAATCCAAAGAGGTGGTCGAAAACGACTAGTGATCGAACCCGAGTAGATGGTTGAAGCGACTAGTGATTGAACCCGAGTAAATGGTCAACTCGACTAGTGGTTGAACTCGAATAGATGGTTGAAGCGACTAGTGATCGAACATGACCTGATGGTCAACTCGATTAGTGGTCGAACTCGAGTAGATGGAAGCAACTAGTGGTCGAACACGACTTGATGGTCGACTCGACTAGTGGTCAAGCTTGAGTAGAGTGTTAAGCGACTAGTGGTCGAACTCAAGTAGATGGTTGAAGCGACTAGTGGTCAAACACGACTTGATGGTCGACTCGACTAGTGGTCAAACTCGAGTAGATGGTTAAAGCGACTAGTGGTCAAACACAACTTGATGATCGATTAGACTAGTGGTCGAACTTGAGTAGATGGTTAAGCGACTAGTGGTCGAACACGAGTTGATGGTCAACTCAACTAGAGACACAATCTCGGCTATAGAAAACAAGGGCAGACCAAGATACACGATGACTAAACAGCAAGACTCGATAATAGAAACTAGATCAAGATGACTCGACCAACAACAAAGACACCGACGATAAACTCAAACTCAACAACGTGAATACTGAAAACAAAATTGCGAAGACACAAAGTGGTTTGGACAGTGAAAAAACTAAGATCTAAATATTTTTGTGGGGCAATTTTCTGGACTCTAGGTAATAGACAATGACGAAACAAAAGGGATAACTGAGATTACCTAACGGGCAACCGAGACTCTCATACCACTTGATACGTGCTTGCCCGATCTTCCGAAAGGTAATATGACAAGTCGATTGGTGGAGTTTCGATGTTGATGATCCAAAGGCTCTGAACAAAACAAATCGAGAACCCTCGTAACCACTACACCACTACTCTGTGGTTATCAACCGTGCCAAGACGTGATTGACCTTGCTAATAAGGCTTTTTTTGCAAGCGAATCGAGAACACAAGTAAGAACAGGTAAATGCAACCGGAATATTGCTAATTGCTAATGAAGCGAAACTATATAAAACAGAATAATGTAAGCAAAACCTGAGCCTAAACTACGACGGCTACTATGTATATATAGGAGGGACATGAGGAGGTCGACCTAGGGTTGTGCAACCATGGAAAGAAGTGTGCACAACCTGGACTCCGACCCCGACATGATTACAAGATTCAACTAGGTCCAAAATGGTGGCGCAACACCTTATTCCTTCGACTCTGACTATACTATAAGGAATATTTGGTTGAGCTCATATCCATTAGAAGGGCTCGTCGTAAGCTTATCAGAATATCCAAGATTGCCTAAAATGGACTTCGTATGAGAGAGTTATACCATTTTACTGATGTGTTGTCCTGCGACTCGACCATGACCATGACTTCGATCACGATCACTACTAGAGCTAAGCTTTGAGTCTGAGTAGACTTGGCCTTCGAGGTGTGATGTCAAGGTAAGGTTATGGTGTTTCTCCCACGTTCCTAAGCAATTTAGTACGAATCCGTCCAAGAAAGCATGAATAGCGAGAAACGAGTTCACTTGGTGGTCTAATTGTCGTGCACGTGTTCTTGAAATTGAACCTTGTATAATTTGAGGATTGTTGACGGTATTGATCGTATCCGAACGAGCCATGGGCTCATCACATTTAGTCTGGTTATTAAACCCACTACAATACATATTGTCCTCACTCTTATCCTCTCAAGTGAATGGCTGGTTCATCAATTGGACATGAAAAATGCATTTCTTCGTGGTTCCTTAGCTGAGATGGTCTACAACCAACAACCTTTTGGCTTCATTGATTCTATACATCCTAACTATGTGTGTCGTCTCAATCATTCAATCTATGGACTTAAACAAGCGAGTTGTGCTTTGTTTTGCCACTTTGTGTCGCACTTGTTATCCCTCGGCTTCACTGGTTTTAGAGCCAACACTTCTTTGTTCATATACAAGCGTGGCTCCGATGTCGCCTATCTTCTCCTATATGTAGACAGCATTGTTCTCACAGCATCCACACTGGCCCTCTTGCGTTTGACAATTAAATCCTTGCAAACTAAGTTCGCCATGACTAACACGGGTGATCTCCACTTCTTTCTTGGTGTGTCCGTTACCCAAGATGCTCAGGGCATGTTTCTTTCTCAAAAGCACTACCTCGTGCAATCCATGCGGCACTCGCATTGACACTCGTGCCAAGTTACCTTCAACTGGTCCTCCTATTGCTAAAGCAACCTAGTACTGCAGCATTGCAAGCGCTCTCCAATATATCACATTTACACGAGCAGACATTCTCTATGCTGTCCAGCAGGTTTATTATCTCAATATGCATGATCCTAGAGAGCCCCATCTCAATCTCATCAAACAAATTTGGAGGTATCTCAAGAGCACCATGTCCTACGGTCTTCACTTGCGCTGCACTGCCCAGACTACCTTGTGACTTATTTTGGCGAGGATTGGATTGGCTGCCCCAACACCTGGAAATCTAGGTCTAGCTGCACCATGTTTCTTGGTGACAACCTGTTGTCATGGTCCTCAAAACGACAGCACATTGTCTCCCACAATGTCTCCCACTTTAGCGCCAAGGCTGAACATCACGCTATGGCAAACGCTGTCAACGAGTCTTGTTGGCTTCAACAGCTACTGCAGGAACTCCATCATCCTCTTCGTAAGGTCACAATAGTGTATTGTGACAATTTCAACGCCATATACCCTTCCAACAACCCTAATCCAATGTCGACGATTGATGCTAGGGTTAGATTCCTTTTCAGTAGAGTCTATCCATGTACTCTATATATTTGCCACAAAGCAGATCAATCAATGCATGCGCATGACTACTCCATACAATCCGGCTTCATTAACACTTGACCTGAATGCAAACTAAGGAAAACCGATTAACCCAAACTAGGATAACTCAGATTTCTTCACAGTTAACCTAGACCTAGTTGGTCCGCTTTTCTACTAATATAATTTCGCCATGTGCCTAGCAGTACATTTCGGCTATTTGGAACCAAGAAATTGGCATATACTGACATTTTTTCACCATGTATATTCAGCCAGCAAAACATTCTCTGCAAAGAAACACTGATACTACTACTATAACACGGGGAACCAGGGTAGCTACGGCAACCCTGGCGATACACTGTTCTGACCGAAGATGTCCGGGATCCCGTCCCAGTTCCCGTTCTCCCTTGCTTCCCAGTATCCACCCACATAGCGGTAGCTGTCGTCGTCATCCTTCCTAAACCATTTTGGCTGCCACCCTTTCTCTTGCAATCGTCTAGCCTGCAAAGTACAACAGTTACAAAATAAAGCACCGAGAAGAGCAAGAATCCCAGCTAGCATGAACTTGAAAACACAACTAATGCGATGTCAAGTGAGTAAACACATTGATATTAAGATCATTACGATTTTTATTCATTACAAATGTCAACGTTTTAGGAACCCAATACCAATAGGTTGAGCCATAAGATATGACCACAGTAGCCAATTGTCCCTACACCTAGGGAAACGGTAATTCTTGATTCGCCTCATCTCATAACAGTGCACATGGGATTCTTGATTAGCCTCATCTCATAAGGTAATTCTAGATTCGCCTCATCTCTTAAATGCTAAGCAGGTCAAACTACATCCAAATGTAAACTGAATCTGAATTGCTGTTTATTTATTTCCAGCAATCATATTGTGCTGTTAAGATAATGGACTAACTGTGCTAAATATTAAGAGATCCAGTACTTCATCAGCTTTTTACAGTACTTTGTCAAGCTAATTCAAACAACAGCCTATGAAGTTTACATTCGTACCAATATAATTCAGATAGAAGAGCTTTACTAAACAGAGGGACAGATCAGAACCATATTGCATTTTCTAACTGCTACTTTATTAATGAAGTGAACAAGTAAATAATTTGAGGCATGTTAGTTGATCCTGTTACATGACAAATATGAAATTCCAAATCCATGATACGAACCCAAGTAGCTTTTCAGGTGATATGAACCCAAGTAGCTTTTCAGGTGCCCACAAGACTGAGAAACACAAGTAAAAACATATATGAAAAAAAGGAACAAGTCAAATCATATAATAATTGGATACCTGTCGCTGCAGTTGTTCAAGCCTAAGTTTCTCTGCATTTGCCATCTCATATTCACCATTTTCCAGATGCCTTTGATCAGGCCTCAAACGAGAATCAGTAGGAGGCAACTTCTTTGACAAGTGCGGTGTCAATTCATTTAGAGAAATTGCAAAGGGAGAAAGGTTGTATCGTGTCTGATTAAGAGACTTGTCTCTCTCCCATAAGAGAACCGCTTCTGACATTGGGTCATACCCTTTGGGTTTCACACTTGGATCTCCAAGCACATAATACATGGCTTCATCCCATTTTCCAATTAACATAGCTACTTTTTGTCCTGTTCTATTATCTTGCACAAATCCATGCACCTGCACAGTTGATTTGAACAATTTAAGAAGCAGAACCTATGCTTGTCCAAATATATTTAATTACTTATACAACACTACAACAGCAAACAAGAAGTTTGATATGTTAAAAATAGAGTACTGTATAAAGGAGATAATCCTTGTTTTCCTTCATTAAGATTATAGATCTTGCTTGCTTACTGCTATGCTGCTTCTTGAACAATTGGACTGAAATACAATTAAATGCGTTAATATTGCAAATTTCTTTAACTTCAACCTCTAGGTTGTCCTTTTTTCGGATGCTTATAGAGACCTGTGCGTGATTTTTGCTCATTTTCTGAGAGCGTGATGCAATTCATGCGAACAAAGTTTTGTATGTAATCCCCGTATTCCACGGACATGCATTAGCATAAATATAGGAACACTTAAAGTGATCAAAGCACAAATATATGGTGTGTCTGCTAGCAAGGCTTGTAGTACAGCAGATGGTGGATACTACCTCCAGACCAAGTAATATTGTAACTTTCAAGTACATTCCCATCAATTTTTTCTAGATTTCACCACTTATGTATGTAAATATCTACATTAGCCACAGAAAGATCGTATGGAAATATCTACATTAGCCACAGAAAGATCGTATGGAAATATCTACATTAGCCACAGAAAGATTGTATGGCCATATTTATAGTAAAAAGTACTAATATTACACATGTTTATAAATTTTGCTAACATATATGCTAGGTACTAGTGATCAAAATGGATTTTTTACAATCTTCAAACTTAAAAAATCATAAATATCGGTTTTGAGGGAATACAAATGTTTAATTTTATTTTTCAAAGCAAAAGGTGTTTTAAAGTAGATACTTACACCATTATACATATCTTTATACATTTTGTTAACATATTATGTTAGGCACTAGTGGTCAAAAATGGATGTTCTAGAATCTACAAACTTAAAAAAAATCATAAATTTCGGATATAAGGGAGTACAAATGTTTGACCTTATTTTTCAAAGCAAAAGGCGCTTTAAACGGCTCTTAAGCTTCCTTTTCAGAATGTATATGCCCAAATAGACATATTAGGAGGAACAATCTTATCACCAGGTATCTATATTTTTCTTGATGTAAATTCATTCTATGTAAAAGTTACAGATTTTACCTGGTGTGGATTCCGATCAATTATTGACTGTTCTTTGAATTTAAGCTTGCAGGAGTATTGACCACTTCCATTGATACGCATTGTTCCATAGTGGTCACAATAAATTTTGCCAATTATGATATTGTAAATGGAAGTAGTCACTTTACTCCACTGAAATGTTTCTCCGTCATCAAACTGGAGGGTTAGAACACCTACTGGATCAAGCTGAATGGATCGACCCCAGAACTTCCCTTTCAGATTGGAATCACCCCAAAATTTCCAACCTCTACCTTCACAGTGGCATGCAACAACCATTGGGTGATGACTGACCTGAAATAAACATCAATTCATGTAACAACAACAGCACATTATTAATCAATTCATGTAAGAACAGTTTTTTAATCAAATGACTTTACAGAGCACTACAGGTTGCAACTGCTAGAAACTTGCATGATACTAACAACAGGAATGACAGGAACTAGGAATTACAGTACTCCAAAATAATTCATAATTTTCACGAACAGCTGTGCAACCTTTTCAGAGAAAAAGCGAAGTCCTTTATCCGGATAGTCAGCTTCATATGTTTCCCCCAGTAGAGGATTGAAGGGTTTGCATTGCCGACCTTCAGTTGAAGCATAACCTGATACTGCAAAAGCCGCAACATGAAGTAGCCTCATCAAGCTGTCACCCTGCATTGTATTTACCAAGAAATGTTTCATTGCAAAACATAAGGAATGGACAGAAAGGTATCATGTTCAATTAGGGTGAAAGTTAAAAAGTTCTTGTCTTCAATCTCTAGTGGCACTTTACCATAAATTTTGCCACTTATGATATTTAATATGGAATATGGACACAAACCTTCAACGTAAATATTGACATGGGGGGAAAAGGGGTTGTATTCAAGGAGAAATGGGGAAAGCACTAACAAATGTAACAAGCATCAAATGGAATAATATTATATCGAATTCTTCTAAGATTAAATGTTGATGGAGGTTCTTGTTTCTAATGACATCAGACATTTAATGATGAAGACACTTGCTAGGAACCGTTTTGAACAAAGGGTTTGTATTCAAGGAGAAAAAGGGAAAGCACCAACATATGTAACAAGCAGCAAATGGAACAACATTATATCAATTTCTTCTAAGATTGGATGTTTATGGAGGTTCTTGTCTCTAATGATATCAGACATTTAATGATGAACACACTTGCTAGGAACCGTATTGAACAGAGCCGGGTGATGACTCGTGTCATGTGTCAAAAGCATGAATGACAGAGAATCAGAGATAACAGAACACTAAGAACTATAAAGACCAATAAATTCATTCAGAACTAAACATTGGTGTTTATAACTATTCAACTCTCTTTTATGCCTTGTTTGGATGAACCAAACCGGCTGGGATTTCGACCCAATCCAGGCCTAAAAAAGCAGAGTTCACCAGGATTGGGCAAGCAAACAAGCATGGTTTTTAAGGCGGTAAGGTGAGGCACGGCGACCCACCCCCTTCCAGCCGCCTAGGCGCTTAAGGTGCACGGCGAGGCGACGCCATACACACATCCTAACCTACATTGGCTCTAGATTTTAGTAGCAATGTAGCACATATACTTACCTTTTGCTTCCAATGACCTGACCTCTATTCTCTTCCCTTCTCTTTTCTTCAATTCTGACTAGCAAAGCAAAGCAGAGCAGCGCACAACAGACTAGCATAGAAAAGCCAAAGGCATAGAACCAGAGTAGCGCAGAACACAACACAACAGCAGAGCAGGGAGAGGGAGGACCGGAGGATTACCTCCTCTCTTGTTCGGCCGACGCCGAGCAGAGCAGTGAGGGGATCCAGCAGCCGAGAAGAGATAGGATCTTGTCGCCAAGCAAAGAAGAGAATGGATCCTGCCGCCGAGCAAATCAGAGCAGCGATCCTACCGCCAAGCACATCAGAGCAAGGATCCTGCCGCTGAGCACATCAGAGCAGGGATCCCTCCGCCACTGAGCTGCCTCTTCCCCTCCATTTCTGTTTCTAAAGGCACTCTGAGATCCTGCTGCTCCACCGCCACCGTCAGTTTCAAGTTCTGCCGCCTGCCGCCTCTTTCCCTTCCTTTCTGTTAATCTGTCTCTATTTTCCTCCCTCTATCTCTTTCCCTCCCTCTTTCCGCGCGGCGCACCCCTCTTTTCCCTTGCGCGCCTCTTTTCCCGCTCACCTGCTAGCTCAGCTTCATTGAATGGCGTCCACCTCAAGCCGTTGGGCGCCAAAGCGACGCCTTATTGCGCCTAGGCGACACCACAACGCTCAAGGCGGACACCATACGCCCGGATGGCAAGGCGACACTGATGCCAAAGCCGGAGCTCGCCTGGACGACTAGGTGATGTCTTAAAAAGCATGTAAACAAGGCCATATTATAGCCTTTTTCCATGGACCAAATTTAGCTACTCCAAGTTACATAAAACACCTAATGTAGGCTGAGGTTTTAAAGAAATTGACACTTACTACAAAAATATCTCCACTAAATCAAAATTTCAGCCAATAATAACAAGAATTTTCTCTAGATTCCCAAATATATTTGACCAAATAGTTGAAGAAATATAAGGAAGATCTTAAACAATAAAATCAAAACTGAACTCCTATCAAGAAAAAACAACACAGAATTTCACATTATTAATCCTTTACAAAAAGTGTTGGGATGGATTATCAACTCTACCTGCTTTCCCCACTGTAGTGCATGGTCAACCAAGTAAGAATACTCCAGATCTTCAAAACATTTTTGTAGAGAAGAGAGAGGCTCATTGAAATAAACAGGTAGGCAGACTCCGGAGAGATCTTTCCCTATATTTTCTTTAATTATTGACCATAATCCTATAGGCTTCTCTTTTTCCTTCGGCTCCGGTAGCTTCTCTCTACGTTGCACAAAGGGATATTGAGTAGATTTGAGAGCATTTGTAACAGAGTCTCCAACATTTGTCATAAGTTCCCTCCTTCGACATGAAGCACTTCGTAAAGACTCTGCAGACAAAAAGTCTCTTGTATCGAAATATGTTACTTCATCTTCATCAGTTTCAATTTCAGCCACTTGACTTGCAATGTCAGGATCTGATTCACTTGCACTCCCTCCTGATAAAACTGAATAGAAATCTGCACATTCGTCAAGCAATAAAAAATAAGGTGGAAGTGTAGGAACCAGTCCGACATAAATTTAGTACAATAATTTCTAGTTCTTTTCTGTCAACAAAAACTCATGTTTTCATACAAAGCAGAAATATGCAGGCTTCCTGGTGTAAATACCTAGAACAAGCCATACAAATATGCATTACTCCAGCGAAATTCATGTTTACTAGCATTGAACGAACACGCATATAGTCTAATAAGGAAACTTACATCACATTTTCTTTTCACATTTGAATTGTAAATAACTCCGGGCTATTGGCTATGATACAAATAAAAAGATTTAAGTCAAAATATCAGTCTACACACTACTACCTCACAAATTACTAAATTTACAAATAAAGTAATCAATGAAATATCTGAACTATTTTTCTGATAAGAACAGTATGAGAAGACCCTACAGAAATACAGAATTATATTACAGTATTGCATAATGTGACACATAGTGCGGGAACAAAAAAAAAACAAGCCACATGCGTACATAGTCTAAGACAAAAGAAAACAATAGAAGTGAAGCACTTCATTCAAAGAGACATTTTCGAAGTTAAACAATCACCTCCTGAGATAAGCTTTATAGAATATGAAACCCAATCATATAGACTTGGAATAAAGTTGAATCTATATTTAGCCAGTCGAATTTGTCAAAAGCTTCAGGCATCTATTGGGTTCAACAACTCTAAATCAGATAACAATAAACCTTGCCACATTGTTTATTTTGGTGGGATCTTTTAAAACATAAACATGTTTCGTTTTTATATAGTATAAATTTTAGCCATATTTGAACTATTAGAGATATAAGTAGGATAAAATGCTAATGAGTGTAACAACATATCCAACAGAAATTGCATAAAGATTTCTAATCACCTCAAACTGTATAATTGATTAATAAAAAGCACACTCAGATATGTTAAGCTAGTCAGTAAAAATTTGTTCCTAAACTTTACACCTTGAGCAGCTATTCACAACAGATAATAAGTACACTAACTACATGACTAGATGATAAATCTGAGAACACTATGTTCGTATCTCACAGTATTAGCACATGTACAGAAAAATATACTTGTATGAAAGTATAGGACTACAGTGGCACTTGAGCCTTATATTTAACACTGGAAAAGGGAAAAATATTGAATAGTTTTAGTTGGGCTAACATGCAAGACTGCTCAAGTTCTCAAGACATTGGTACGACGTGTAGCTGTATTTTCGTTTCATTCATTGTACCAGAATCTGAAGAAACATATGAAGAAAACATCTTGACAGAACGACGATCTTGTGAGACAGGTTTTGAATGTTAAAACATACTAGCAGACAATCTTTAAAAAAAATATTGAGAATTGAACATTCAGCAAACAGTTGTACAACAAGAAAGGTAGTAAATTAGTGGGAGCAAAGGAGGGGGAAATAGTTGTTCAGTACAAACCCATCTAATGTTTCATAAAGATAGATGATAGAATGATGGCTAATTATATAAATCTAACAACTAAAATAAGCACTGTATCATTATCTAATGTAAAATATGGAGAGATAATTCGAGATGCATAGGATAAATCCTTCCATTTTGCTACATGTGAATAATAAAGAAGCATGAAGAAGTGTGCTTTGGTTTAAGTGTTTCACACCAAAATGGCAAAGTGCTTTGTCAACCCTAGAAATTCTAGAGGTTAAGAACAATATCATCAAAAGAAGATATCGAAACAGACTACAAACACAGAGAGCTAGGAAAATCATAAACAAGATATGATAGGATGAATAAAGAAATTACTAACCACTATATCTGCCATTGGCAAAGCCATGTGTTTCCCTCTCCTTAGTTTCATGCACAACCGTTCTCTCCAGATCAACTTTCTCTGTCTGCACCAAGAAACGGACCATGTTGGCCCCTAAGAGTTAAGATTTTGGTCCAATTTTGTATCACTTCAGAAAAAAAATCTTTTGCATAATTTAAACGATAAAAAAATCTTGAAAGAAGCGTGTGATGATGCGCTTAAATAGTTGAAATGCGCTCTATCACCAATACTCATGTTAAATCAATTATGTCAGACTAGGACATAGGTAACAAATTGTGCCGCAAGCCAAGTATTTCAATAAAAACAAATGAGTTATTTTAACACAATTAACATGCCCTCCAGTAAATGATTGAAAAATGCAAATGAACCTGACATTTATGTGCAGTATTCTATACCCCACGATCACATATAACTCTAATGTGGAGAAAATGTATGTGACTTTTACACATGAAATATGCAAAGCACGCATTACATGCATATTAGCATATGCTAGCAATGATGACGGTATGCTAGCAGCAATAAGACAAACAAATTATGTCAGCTATTAATGCTAGTATTCTATTGATTACAAGATAACATGCAATGTGAAGCCCAACTATTGCCCACATTAAGCTCTGTGCTAAATCATAATTTAAATTTTTATTTTGCCAAAAGGTAGAGATATTTTCCCTGCTGCGGGTATTTGTTTAGAAAAAAAACTCATCATCATGAGTATCCGAAATAACAATAATAACAACGATGAAATAATCAGAACATCATCAAGTAAACAAAACTAGAAATAGAAAGCTACCTCTAATTGCCGGAGGCGGTCTATCAAAATAGAATGCTGCTGCTGCTGAGACTTTATCTGGCCTTGCAGTTCCAGCAGCTCACTCATCATAATGGACTCACACTCCTTGACTACTGTTTCATTCAGACCCTCCTGCAGCAGCCGCACCCTCAGCTTCTCAGTGGACAACATAATGTCCGCCATGGGACCAAAATCATTGCTAGTCAGTGACCACGAGAAGCGATCCTTCGCCGCCAGCAACGCATCTATCCATTCGTTCCTGTCCTCCTCAGTATCACACCTCAAGTGTAACGTCTTCGTCCCACTGAATATATACAGTCTCTTATCATCAGACTTGCTTGCACGAATAGACGAAACCTGAATACAAGAGCAGGAAATCCTATAAAATTTAAGAAATACTGGTCTTGTTTCCTCCAGCATTGTGCCAAATCATTACCATAATTCCATAATAATGGTCAATTGCAGCCTTAAACTAACAAGAATGCCCATCCCCAATTTTTTAACCGTAAACACATCTACCCCACTGCAAATACAGTACTCCTTGCCCAATCATTACCGGAGCAATGCCGCTTAAAAACCTCACTTCTCCCAGCCGCAACCCCACGGCGCGCATGAGCAAACCCAATCCGGCGCAATGCCGCTTAAAAAATCTCACTTCTCCCAGCCGCAACCCCACGGCACGCATGAGCAAACCCAATCCGACGAAATGCTAAACCCAGCGGCACCACCGTACCTTCAGATGTATCTCGCCGACTGGCTTCCACTGCTTCCCCGCCGCCGCGGCCTCCTCCTGTGCCCGCCGCAGCGCGGCCCCCTCCCCAATCACCCTTGCCGCGGCGGGCGACGTGGCTGCCTCCCCAGCGCCTCCGCCGCGGAGCTTGCAGTAGGAGAGCACCCCGTCCTCGAGCATGAACCACCGGGACCGCCATCCCTTCCCGTAGTTCACCCACTTGTGCAGCACCCCCGCGACCGCCGCCTGCACCGCCGGCTGCGGCGGTGGGGACGGCGGCGCCGCGGGGAGGATGCGTGGCTGGTGGTTCTGGCGGTGGAGCTGGTCCGCGGCGTGGTCCAGCGAGACGGGCGCGATGCAACAGAGCGGGTTCATCACGCCGCCGCCGGCCCACCCGCCGCGATGCGGATCGGCCGCTCCCCGCTCAGGAGAAAAATGCCCCGCGCCCGCCGCCGTCCCCACGGCCGCCTAGGGTTCGCGAGGCCATGGAGATCGCCGCCGCAGCAGCTGTGTAACAGTAGGAGTCGGAGTACTAGCCAGTACCGCGGCGTTGGTGGTGTGTTTTGATGGCGATTAATAATAGCGACGGCAGCAGCGGCAGCAGAGGCCAAGAAAGCTATTGAAGCGAGTGAGGTAGCGGGTCGTGGTGGGGAACAGTCTTGGTGCGGGTGTCGCCACTTGCGAAACTGACATGTGGGTCCATATGTGGCCTGGACCCACGTGTCGGCATGTTCTGGGGGAGGGCGATGAGTCGAACGAGGGAGATGGCCTTATTGTTTTCGGGGGCGATCCATTAACGTCGCTGAGCAGCGCAGTAGCAGCTCAGACACCGGTAGCAGTGGGTGGGGCCCTTAGGGAAAGCACGCAGATCTCGGGAACTGCTGCTAACTCACTGTACCGTGGGTCTGAGAAACTCGGGGTCCCACTTGCCATTGAACAGGTGGACATCGTGTATTCGCGCAGGACGGTAGTGGATGGAGGTGGGCGAGGCCGACGTGAGCCGCGCGGGATCGAGTGTGGACGGCGCGGGCGTTGCCTCATGGTGAGGGCTTGTCAAGGATGCGCCACGTATGGTTCTCGGTGTCCCGGGAACACGTGGGAGCAGGTGAGTGGCGAATGGAGAGGGACTCCACTGAGCGGGGTGGCGCAGGTGCGGATGGAGTGGCGTGGGAGGTGGTGGCTACTGCTGCAGAGGCACGTGGAAGGGAGGATGCGTGGCGTGGTGCGGGTGGCGTCGGTGGGCGGGGAGAAAGGCGCGCAATACGGTTGGTGGATCCTGTTGGAAGAGGGATGGATGGACGGACGGATGACCGGACGGGCTTAAAACAAAAGTGATCACCGGTAGGATCGACTGACTCGAGCTGTGCGCGGGGCCAAAAGATAAAAGGCTCGGCTCAACTAAACTAAGTACCGTAGGGTGTGTTGGTTACCTAAATTAGTCTTAATTTAGCCCGTTGGATATGTATTTGTGGGGAGAATGGTACTGTGTAGATCTCCGTTGGTTGACTTCAGTCGCAATGGTTAAATTTAAAAACCGGAAAAGAGAAGCTAACATCAAGATAAGGATAATTCCATTTATTCTATGTAGGAGTTAGTCTCAAGAAAATATAGTAAAATCCAAGAAACGAATATCGGAGGCAAAGCCCAAAGGCTAAAAGGGCGCGACGAAACCCGAAGGCGAAGCCCAAAGACCAAAGGGGTGCAAGGAAGGCTGAAGGATGAAGTGTGCAGCGAAACCCTGAAGCCGAAAGGGTGCGACAAAACCCGAAGGATGAAGAGTCTAGTGAAGCCCTGAGGTCGAAGGAAGGCGGCGCAAGCGAGGACCTTTAGGGACAGAGCGAAGGCTAACCAAAAAAGGAACCGACTAGTTAGTTGGAACTGAAAGTGCATCTAGGTCTCCTAAGTGGGTTTTGACTTATTGATGACAAAACGGTTAAGGATCTAATATGTTTATCTAAGTCATGAATAGGTTTAAGTCTTAATTGAGAAGACATATGACGTTTGACGCCCGTCGAAAAGAAAGGAGAAGAAACTAGGAGTACTCAATAGGATTTAAATTCTTTTATTTTTGAGATTGAGTATAGAATAGCCGCTCTATTAAGATGGTTGCATTTGATTGCTTGATTAGTGTCTCAATGCTCAAGATATCCTTTAGAACCAATAAGTTGAGAGACACACTCACTCACGGACACCGGGTTAGTTTTGCAAAAAAAACCACTTAGTCCGGAGTCTCCAGTGTTCACCGGATACTCCGATACTCAGTATTTAGTCCAGAGTCTCCGAGGTAGACTCTAGCACAGGGTGCTCGGTTCCGATTTATTTTTGTTAAAAAAGACCGAAGTCTCCGGTGTTCACCGGATACTCCGGTAGTTGGTGAGTTTTAAGGCCCGAGTCTCCGAGGGAGACTCCACCAGAGGTCAATCGGTTAATTCTTTATTTTTATTGAAAAAGACTAGAGTCTCCGGTGTTCACCGGATACTCTGGTAGGAGAAAATGTTTTAACCAGAGTTTCCGAGGGAGACTCTGGCAGGGGTGTCTCAGTTAGCATTTATTCTTTTTGATAAAAAGACCGGAGTCTCCAGTGTTCACCGGATACTCCAGTACCTGGAGAGGCCGGAGGGTCCGGCAAGTCTCCGGACTTAGTCTTTTCGAAAGCATTGTCAGGACCGGAGACTCTTGTGTTCACCGAAGACTCCAGTAACTTAACAGAATTGTAATGGCTAGTTCTGACATGTTCTTTGACCATTCTGACACCGTTTTTGGATTTGGGGCCGGATACTCTGGTCAGGTCTGACAGAACAGTAACAGCTAGTTTTTGAGAGATGGCTATAAATACTCCCACACCCCATGGCATTAAAGGCTTGCTGTTGCTGGCGAACTCTAGACTTTTTGAGCATTTTAAGAGCATTTTAAGTCCCACCAACCACCTCTAGTGCAAAGTTTGCAAAATTTAGTGAGTTTGAGTTTGGAGTGAGATTAAACCACTTGAGCATTGAGTTCTTCCTCGAGCATTCGCTGTGATCTTTACTCTTGAAGCTTTGTGCTTCTAGATAGCAAGGCGTCACCCGTAGAGCACCCAATCTTTGTGGAGTGCCACGGGAAGTTTGTAATCGACTTCAAATTGAGTAAGGGAATTCTAGCTTGATCTTTATGGTCGCTAGAAGATGATAGGGTTGGAAAAGACCCGACTCTTTGTGAGCTCCTCAACAGAGACGTAGGCACTTCTTTATGAGGTGGCCAAACTCCGGGATAAATCTCTCACGTTCATATTTATGCAATTTACTTAATCGTGTGAATTTGTGAATTTACATATAAGTTGACTTAGTGATCATCTTGCTAGTATTAACTGTTGTTTTAGCTCTGTGATAACTAGTAAATATAGCCATACCTTTAGATTCTAGCTGCTCACTTTAATTCACAGCTGTTCTTTATTTCCTGTATAGACCGGAGACTCCGGACTAGACCGGATACTCCGGACCAGACCGGAGTATCCGATCTTCACCGGAGTATCCAGTAGTTTTAATCTGTTGTTTCAGTTTTAATTTTTAGAAAAGCCTATTCACCCCCCTCTAGGCACTTTCAATTGGTATCAGAGCCTAACCTCCTACAAGGCTTCACAGCTTGGAGGAAATGATCATGTTGACATCCGAAAGTCTGAGGGGTTTTAAAGATGATCCATCGAAGAACGATGACGGAAATGGTAAAGGGAAGGGAAGTGAAATTCCTTTCAATTATGATTGTTTAAATTCTTCAAGCAACTATATCTCCATGCCTTCCGGGTGTACACCATTTTTTGATGGTACACATTATGTCGTTTGGAGGTACAAAATAAAAATACATTTATTTCTCTTCATCCTAGTATTTGGAAGATTGTTTGCACATGATTTGAGTTGCCGGAGGAAGATCAAGAGCTCACCTCAAGTGAAGAACAAAATATGCACCGCAATGCTCAAGCCACAAGTGTATTGCTTAGTGCCTTGAGTCCAGAAGAATTCAATAAAGTGGATGGACTTGAAGAAGCCAAGCAAATTTGGGATACTCTTCAAGTTGCTTATGAAGGGACAACAAGCGTAAGAGAATCCAACATAGAGCTGCTTGAGGGCAAGCTAGGAAGATTTGTGATGGATGATCATGAAACTCCTCAAGCTATGTATGATCACATGATGGTTCTTGTGATAAGCTAAGAGGGCTTGGGAGTGAAAACATTGATGATCACAAAGTGGTAAGAGATTGCTTAGAGTATTTGCTCCTAGAAACCCCACTTTGGTGACACTCCTCCGAGAGAGAAGGGACTACAAGAGGCTTACACCAAGCGATGTGCTTGGAAGGATCCTTGCTCATGAGCTCATAGAGGAAGAAGCAAATGAAGTGAAGATTCATGCAAAATAAAGCTCAACCTCAAAGAACAAGGAGGTTGTATTCAAGGTAAGCAAAAGCAAGCAAGCTCAAGAATCAAGTACAAAGTAAAGAGGAAAGCTCCGAAGATGAAGAAATGGCCTTTTTTGTGAAAAGATTCAAGAAGTTCATGAGAAAGGGAGGCTACTCAAAATACAAGAGAGATATGCCAAGAAGAGATCATCAAGAAGGGCATGCTATGAATGTGGCAAAGTTGGTCACTTTATAGCCGATTGTCTGAACAAGAAGAAAGAAAAGGGCAAAGAAGACAATAAGATCAAACCATACAAGAAGGACAAGAACAAGATATACAAGAAGAAGTATTCGGGTCAATCACACATTGGAGAAGAGTGGGCTTCAAACTCCGACTCTGACTCCGATGATGAAGGAGTCACCACCATTGCCATCCATGAGCCAACACCAAGAAAATCACTCTTCATGAGTGATGATGATGACGACTCCCCAAAGTGCTTCATGGCTAAAAGCCGCAAGGTAAAATCTCAATCCAAGCTTTTAGATAGTGATAATGAATATGATAGTGATTGTGGTAGCTTGTTTAAAGGTTTGAATAAAAATGTCCTGGCTAAAATAAAGGAGCTAATGGATACAATAGATAGTCATGAAGAGACCCTCGAGAGACAAGAGGACTTGCTCATTCTTGAAAAGGAGAGAAACCTTGAACTCGAGGAGCTCTTTGCTAAAGAGAAGGAGAAAGTTGAGAAATTATCAAATGATTATGATTTGGCCAATTCCTCAATTGCCGACCTTAAGAGTAATAATTTCTTGCTTCAAGAGAAATTATCTTGTTTAGATAAAAATTATAAAACTCTTGAAATACAAATTGATATCCTTAAGAAAGGCTCATCCAACTCTAATGAAGCTAATATACTATCTAGTGCATCTACTAGCAATGGATGCTCTTGTTGTTTCAACTTTGATATAAATGCTTGTACGATTAATGTTGAATCTTTGCAAGCGTTACAAAAGGAGAATGAGATGCTAAATGCCTTGGTCAAATATAGATGCATCAAAACCTATAAATCAAAAGATGCACTTTACAAGACCATCCAAGTCAAGGATAACAAGCTAAAGAGAGGTCTTGGATTTGACCAATACACGAGCAAACCAAATGGTCGTGTGATATTGAATAGAGTGGAATGCCTCAAGTTCGTCAAAGGAGGTAAGCAAGTTGATCACACGGCTCAAACAAGGCAACCAAAGGCTCATGTTCCTCAATGCTCATTCTATGCCTCATATATGCTCAAAGAGACCACCGTGGTAAAGTGGTTGCTCTCTATGTTGGTCCCCGCACAAGAGATAGAATTGTTTAAAAGAATGTGTGGGTGCCAAAAGTGCTTGTGACTAACGCTAAAGAACCAAAACAAATTTGGGTACCTAAAATAAAGGCATAATTTTGTTTTGTAGGCATACTCCTCCGGTGGATCAAGTTGGGTCATTGATAGTGGATGTACAAATCACATGACTGGAGAAAATAGTATGTTTTCCTCTTTTGAAGAAAATGGAGGACCTCATGAAAACATCATTTTTAGCGATAATGAAAAAGGAGAGGTAATGGGCCTAGGTAAAATCGCCATCTCAAATGATCATTCTATTTCAAATGTCTTGTTAGTTAAATCTCTTAATTATAATTTGTGATCCGTGTCTCAATTATGTGAGATAGGTTATAATTGTCTTTGTACCAATGAGGGTGTGATTATCTTTAGAAGGGAAGACACCTCAATAGCTTTCACCGGTAAGTTGAGGGGTAAACTTTATCTTGTTGATTTTTCAACGGATGAAGTGAAGCCTAAAACTTGCTTGATGGCTAAGTCTAGCATGGGTTAGCTTTGGCATCGCCGACTAGCTCATGTTGGCATGAGAAATTTGTCTAAACTTCAAAAAGGCGAACACATCCTAGGACTAACAAATATTTCTTTTGAAAAATAGAATTTGTAGTGCTTGTCAAGCGGGAAAGCAAGTTGGAGCATCTCATCCTGTGAAAAATGTGATGACAACTACAAGATCATTGGAACTTCTCCACATGGACTTATTTGGGCCGATTGCCTACATAAGTATTAGAGGTAACAAATATGGTTTAGTTATTATTCTTCTTGCATGACAAAAGCGAAACACAAGCTATTTTCAAGAAGTTTGTAAGAAGAGCCCAAAATGAGTTCGAAGTGAAGATCAAGAGAGTGAGAAGCGACAACGGAAGTGAGTTCAAGAATATACAAGTTGAAGAGTTTCTTGATGAAGAGGGAATCAAGCATGAATTATCGGCTCCTTACTCCCCTCAACAAAATGGAGTAGTCGAGAGGAAAAATAGGACTCTAATTAAGTCCGCAAGAACAATGCTTGATGAATACAAGGTATCGGATCAATTTTGGGCCGAAGCAATCAACACCGCATGACATGCCATCAACCGGTTGTATCTACACAAGATATTGAACAAGACCGCATATGAGCTTCTAACCGGTAACAAACCAAATGTTTCCTATTTTAAGGTTTTTGGTAGCAAATGCTTTATTTTAAACAAGGTGGCAAGAAGTTCTAAATTTGCTCCAAAAGTAGATGAAGGTTTTATGCTTGGTTATGGTTCAAATACCTACGCCTACCGTAGTTTTAACAAAACCACCGGTTGCGTTGAAATTACGAGAGACGTGATATTTGATGAATCTAATGGCTCCCAAGTGGAGCATGTTGATCCTAATGTGCTAGGTGATGAAGAAATACCAAGCGCAATCAAGAAGATGTCAATTGGTGAAATCAAGTCTTTAGAGCAACAAAAGCTACAAGAGACTCAAAATGATCAAGATCAACCATCTTCATCAATGCAAGTGGAACCATCAACATCAACTCAAGATCAAAGCGACAAACGACCACAAGACCAAAATCAAGACTATGAAGACCCAAATAACTTCTTGGATGATGAAGTGGAAGATATTCAACATCAATCTCAAGTACCACACTCACGCGTTCATCAAAGCATCCAAAGAGATCACCCCGTTGACAACATACTTAGTGAGGACACCTTGCGGTAACCCTGATGCCATAGGTGCATATGCTAGTGGGTAGTTTTGGGTATGAGAAAGGTTGTTCGGAGGCCAAGAGGATGGACCCAGGTCGTCTGGGTAAAGATGTACCCCTTGCAGGGTGTAAGAACAAGTCAAATTATCGTGCTCTCGGTCATGAGCATTCTTCTATCCATTTGCATCAATCGTCGAGTCCCAATGTGGAATGATGTTATGGTATGTTGGGAAGTAGTTGTGATGGTTGATGATGAGTTGAGATGTTTCAAGTTACATATATGTTTATGTTGTTGATCTCATGATAGAAGGGTATAAGTGCTTAGGTGTATCTGCTCACACACTTGAGTCGAATTTTGCTATTACATACAAATTCACTTAACCTTTTGGCCGATTCCTTGGTAATTAATCCAGATGCATTATCCTTCGAGTTGAGTTATTATATGTACCCATTATGGATTAAGTCTTGCGATACCTTTGTACTCACTTTGCTTTGATGAGTTTTGCAGATGAGGAAGAGGTAGTTTTTAGTTAGTTCATGCCCACTGATGTTGGACACGGGTGAGAGTAGTGCCATATACTCAGGTGATGTCGTTTTGGGGTGGTGACTCTGGGAAAAAGGCCCCACCTATCTTTTGTTGTCCTAGACTTTATATTCTGCTGCGTAGTATCTCTAAGCAGCTAGTAGGTTTACTTGTGCTTTTGTCCTCATGGCATACTGTTGGGGATGATCTCCCCCCCCCTCTTCGGAGGGTACCACGAAGTCTACTGGAAATACTACATGCTTGCTGTTGCGGCTTTGTTTCAGGGACTTCATCTGCAAGCGGCGAAGATCATGAAGTGCGGTCGGTCGAAGGGTGTAGGCGCGCCCGCAACTTCGATCTCTTGTACCGGCAAAGACGAGGGTGACCTTCGGCCGACGGGCAAAGTCCAAACCCGCGGTCCGGAGCGATCGCGGTGGGTGAAGATGCGAGTCGACCTTCGCTCGAGGGACGAAGGCTATCTGACGGACATCCGAGGGGAGAAGGCTTTGATACATCTTCGGAGGCAGAAATCGCTACGGGACAGTGGGTCCATTTTCGGTCGTCCGGGGTAGGGCTGTAATTATGTAATTGTGCTCATCTGTACCATAATACCCCCAGATATTCCAATAATGTAGCAGGTGAGGGGGTAGGATTTGTAAAATGCACTTGTAGTGGCTGGGTACGGGCTATAAATAGGAACACACTGTATCTAAAAAGGGGATGAAAATAGACTGTTCCACCACGTGTCACTCTAAGGGTCTTTCGATATCTCCGTATCCGAAGGCCCGCCTTGTCTGGGATTCCGGTCCCAACAGTTAGCGCCGTCCGTGGGATTGAACCCTTCAACAACATGCCACCCAAGAAGAAATCGAAGCTAGCCAGAACAGTGGAAGCGTTGTCGGAACCTCCAGCTGCAGCTGGGCCTTCGGCCGAAAGACCCCCTTTGGCCATGCCAAGATCATGTAATGCTTCGGCCGGTGGAGCTTCGGGCGGACGAGAGCAATATTGCGAAGTTGAAATAGCGCCACAAGGACCCAGTGATGGCCGCCAAGGCGAAGCAGTCTGGGTTAATGCGGAGCCGATGCGGGTCATGGAACCAATAGATCGTACGCACTTCGAGCCTCCGGCAAAAGAAGGCGAAAGGGCGCGAAATGAAGATTGGGAAGACCTTGACGACTTCGCAGAGTTTGAAAACGAGGAAGAAACGAATGAAGAAAGAACAGAAAGGCTAGAAGCCGAAGAGTTGGAAAGGCAGATAGCGCAGAAGAAGCACATGTTAGATGGCCTAGCAGCAAGTTGAAAAGCCGTAGAGTACCGCAGGCGGGCAGATGAAGCTAGGAAAACATTGGAGAAAATCCAGAGGAAATCGATATGCTGCACCAAGCGGAAGGCATGACTCACCAGGTGACGCCGCTGGGAGACATGGTATGAGCTTCGCAGGAGCTTCGGCGGAGGTCCTCCACGGGAGACCCAGAGTCCCCATTGGCCATGGATTTGCAAAATCAGCCGTGGCCGCCAGGGTTCAAGATGCCCAGAGTGGTTATGTTTGACGGAGAGTCAGACCCAATGGAATTTGTAATGAGTTTCAAAGCGGCTGTGGAGTCTGCCGGAGAGGATGGTACAACCTTGGTGAAAGCCTTTGTATTGGCCATAAAAGGGATAGCAAGATCCTGGTACTCCGCGTTGCCCCCGGGATCCATATATTCATGGGAGCAATTGCGTAGTGCGAGCAGACAAAATTACCGCAACCGACCTCTTCGCGCTGAAATAGCAACCAACAGAAACCTTGCAGAGCTACATGCGCCGCTTCGTACACATACGTTGTCAAGCGAAGGGGCTAAGCGAAGATACAATCATCGATGCGGCAATACAGGGCATCAGAGGAGGGCTATTAGCAGGAAAGCTCACGAGAAAAAGACCCAGAAGCGTGCAAGAGCTGCTTAACAAGATGGAAGAGTACTCAAGATCTGAGCTCGATCATCTCTGAAGGAAAAATGAAATGGCAACCTCCAAAGTAAAACCACATGCACCAGCTAGAGGCAGGCAGTAGCAATCCTAGAGACAGATTGCACCATCCAAGAAAGCCCGAAGTGTCTGAGTATCTAAGGCAAAAAGAAGTCAATTAGATTAACTCCAGCCCGTTCGAAGCCGCTCAGGGAGCAAGCGAAGCTCACAGTATGGCCAATAGGGGAGGCCAAGCCGGTAGAGGAAGAGGCCGCGGAGGCCGAGGAGGACGGGTTCCGTAGGACCCAACAACCTTTTACTGCGAGCTGCATGGCGAAAGAGCCGGCCACCCGGCCAAGCAGTGCCCGCAGGTCATGGCTATGAAAGAGAGCTTGGCGAAGCAGTCTCTTGATCACGCAAGGACCGTACACCATGCAGCAAGTTTCAGGAGAAGCGAAGGGTGGCAAAACCACAATCAGAACATGGTGTTTGTGAACCAGTGGCAACAAAGTCCTGCACCGCAGTATACACCTGCAACCTCAGCTCAGTTTGATCAAACAGGGCAAATGAACCTCCAGGGGAGCTACCTCTGCCACCACCGAGGCCCGCGATCGAAGCACCACCAGAAACCAGCTAGTCCGTGAACACGGTAAATCGTGGGTGCAACATGGTGTTGGCCATCTCAGGGGGATCTAACCAGCAAACAGAATCTAAGAGATAACGAAAAGAATATGTGCGAAGGGTCAACTACGTCGGAGTGGGACCAACGTACATTAATTCAAGGTGCTCAAACGTTCCCATTACATTCTTGCAAGAGGATAAGAGGGTCTTAGACTACCCACACATAGATGCCTTTGTCATTACAGCAAACATCTTGGGAAATGAAGTGCACAAGATCTTGATCGACGGAGGAAGCTCAGCGGACATCATCTTTGCTGATGCTTTCGACAAAATTGGGCTACGATGAAGCGACTTAAAGCAAGCTGGATCACCGTTGCTAGGCTTCGGCAGAAATACAATCAACGCTCTGGGAAAAATAACAATCCCAGTGTCATTTGGCGAAGGGACGAGTTTCTTTGGGTCTTTCCTGCACAAGTACAGCGCTGACTGCTGAAGGGGATGCCGCTATGTATAACAACAAATCCGTGCCTGGATCCGGGCTGGACAGCGTTGTAAGCTTCATCAGGTAGCTTTTTAACTCATGATTATTTTTGTGGTAAGAACATCATTGAAATTTCAAGTATTGGCAGACTTCGTGGCGGAATGGACTCCCCTAACCGAAGCCCTGGATGAAGAACCACTAGAACCTGTCTGGACCGCATATTGCGACGGAGCTTGGGGAGCTACAGGAGCAGGAATTTCGGTGATATTATTCTCACCTTCGGGGACAAAGCTCAGATATGCCGCTAGATTAGAGTTCTGTTCTACAAACAATACAGTGAAGTACGAAGCGGTCCTCCTGGTACTTCGCAAGGCAAAGGCTTTGGGCACCCGGAGAGTGCTGGTTAAAACAGACTCAAAGGTCATAGCAAGTCAAATTGACACGACATTCCACGCAAAATAACCAGAGCTGGTTAAGTACAGAGCAGCGGTGTGAAGAATGGAAAAATACTTCCTGGGATTCACAGTCAAGAGTATATCAAGAAATGATAACTTCGAAGCAGATGAGCTAGCAAAAGCGGCTTCGCAGAACCTGCCTATGCCTTCAGATGTTTTCTACTAGAAGCTGAGTGAATCAACCGCTGAAGACACTTTGAAGCAAACACATCCTGTTGCGATGATCGAAAGTGAAGACTAGCGCACCCCAATACTGGCTTATCTTCGTGGTCAGAGCAACATCGCGGATCATGCCGGGGAAAAGCGTATGGCCCAGAGAGCTAGAAACTACAAAGTTATGGGAAATAATTTGTACAAGGCCGGAATCTGTGCACCATTCTTGCGATGCATATCTCAGAAAGAAGAACATAACCTGCTAAAAAAATTCACCGCGGGTTGTGTGGTTCTCATATGGGCACAAGGGCTCTAGTCGGAAAAGCATATAGGCAGGACTTCTATTAGCCGACGGCAGTGAATGATGCGGATTAAATGGTCTGAAGTTGTCAGCAGTGTCAGTTCTGGGTGAAGGGGTCAAATAGACCTACAACGAAGACACAGCTCATTCCGCCGATTTGGCCACTAAGGCGGTGGGGAATCGACATTGTTAACAAGCTGCCACCTGCTCCAGGAAATTTGTGATATGCTGTAGTTGCGGTAGAATACTTCTCCATATGGGTGGAGGCAATGCCACTCATAAGCATAATATCAAGAAACATACAGAAATTCCTATGGAAGAATATCGTATGCCGCTTCGGAGTCCCGAGCGAAGTAATAGTAGACAATGGCACTCAATTCGATAGTGCCGGTTTCAGGGATTTTTGCAATAGCCTGGGGATAAAAGTAATTTTCGCATCCGTATACCACCCACAATCTAATGGGGCAGTTGAGAGAGCGAACGACATCGTCTTCGCTGGTGTCGCGAAGCATCTGCAGGGGCTGCCAAAGGGGAAATGGGTCGAAGAATTGCCCAAGGTACTATGGTCATTAAGAACAACAGTTGCAAGACCGACCGGATTCACGCCATTTCGCCTCCTTTTAAGCGAAGAGGCCATGACCCCAGAGGAATGCAAAACCAAATCATTTAGGGTCGGAACGAACTAGAGCAAGGCGAAGAGTCATCATCGAAGGATGCCCTCGAGGAAGTGGGATTGCAAGCCGCCAAAAATTTGGCCAGGTATCAATAGGAGACAAGAAAATGGAGAGATAGGAATATATCCCAAAAAAACTTTCGCCCCTGGAGATCTGGTGCTGCAAAGATTCGGTACAACAACATCGGTGGGAAAACTTTAGAGTAAATGGGATGGTCCTTTCTTAGTCAAAAGGTCGTTAAGACCCGGCTCATATCATCTAGCTAATATGGAAGGTGAGGAGCTTCCACACAGCTGGAACGCAGACAATTTCCGCAAGTTCTACGCCTGAAAGTCGGCGGCCAAGATGAAGACTTCTATGTAATTTTTCTTTATGCAATCTTTTTGTGTAATCAAATTGTAAGGGAACTGCATTCTTTTCCTCACAGGGGGACCCCTTCGTTTGGGGGTGAGGTTTTAACGAGGTAGGAGCCCATGTAAACATATTGATATAGTAGTACCCCTAGGAAATACTGCTTGTTTCAAGTACTAGTAGTTTATCGTCGAAGTGCGCCAACCTAAGGGTGGATTGCAATGAGTAACATTGCAATGAGAGTCAAAATTTTAAGCAATCTACAGTGTAGAAGTTTAAGGTCACCTATTATATTATTTAAGCAAACTACGGTATAGAAGTTTACGATCCCCTAGTAAAATTGTATATAACTCAAGTCAAATAACCGATATTATTATGATTTTTTTGTAAGCTAACATATGGTTAGATGGTTTTAAAAAATATAAAAGAGAAAAATAAACAATACAATAGCCATGATAAAAAATAACACCACAACTAATCTCTCATTTCGAACCATGCACTATATGATGGGTTTAACAAATTCTCATACAATTTTAGGGATGTTGTCTTTAGATTCATTCCCATTGTATTTCAGCAGGTCAACTAAGAACTTCTTTCTTAGTTCGTGCCCATCTTGTAAGTGTATTATATATCATTATAATTGTCAAAAAAGCACATAACTAGATGACCAATTGCTTAATGTAAACCACAATGATATTGAGAACACTCACAATGCAAATATGTGGTTGTAGTTGTTGACCGTTCGACGCACGCATGAAGTTAATAACAAAAAACCTTGGCGCGAACCTGCAAAAGAACAAATTGTTACACCAACATGGATAATTTAATTGATTGAACCAATGTTCTAAGAAATTTACTAATGTTTTGTCTTTGGAACACAAATTGGTACTATATGACGCCAATCACATTTATCGTCAATCCATGGGAGGTTTGCTACTTCCAGAGCTACATTCAGTTTATTGGAAATTTTGAGAGTTTTCAACAGATAGTGCACTGTGGATTCATTTACTTTAAACCAATCCGGTATAGGTAGTGGGTACAATATTGATACACTTCTAGCCACCATGCTGGCATACTTGATCCATTGCCACTGCTCGAACTGACCCTTAGATAGCTTAACCACCTAGAACTTTTTGCTTGTAGTTCCATTGGTACTGCCTAATTGCACTATTGTATGGACATCATGAGAAATACCCCAATACAGATCACATACACCAGGAAGAGCAAATGAAGATACCGATAAGGTGATAAACTGTCAATTAACATGTTCACAGACTTATTGTTCGCATGTCATAATCGATGAACAACTTTCATCCCTATTGCAGCCACTTTACAAAATTCAACAATGTTATCGTACTCAGTAAAGCCAGACAAGCTAATCGCATGTCCAGCAGACATGGTCTATATTCTAGAGAGACTCCAAGATATGAATATGACAATTACTACATAACAAAAAAGTTCATTTCATGCTTAACCTCTAGGGATGTAGTCTGCCCTTCTTCCACTCCCCCCAACAGGTTCATACACCTATAATCACTTCATTGCAAGATGGCAACCAAAAGCCCCAAATAGGGATCACCAAAGGCCGTCGCAAGTAGTTCCGGGATGAAACTCCCTATTGCTAATCTAATGAAGCAGTCATGCAAAATTGGAGCACTCCCAACCAAACCACTCTCCCGTCCCCTCCCCGATTCACAATTCATCAAAAGGATCCGAGCTTTGTCACATCGAAACCCCCACTGACGGGCTACTGCATTGCTCGTAGTCATCAAAGCTGTCGGACCTCACCAGCCCCACCTCCTTCGAGGCCGCCAAGGTGATCACCAACATTGAGGCGGTCGTGTTCTTCCATGCCCGACCTCCGGGGGGGTGAGTCTGGAGAACCACCCTTCGCCTTGGATGATTGAACCTCCTCCCTCGGCCACGAGATCACTATGGTGACCGCTAGTGCCTCTGCCTCTGCCGCAGCCACCTCATGCTACAGCGCCAGCAACGACGCCTGCTACAAGGGCGGCATACGGCTTGGCTCCATCCTTGGCCTCGGGTCGAGCTCGGATCTATCCACGCCGCTCGACATGAGCCACCCGCCCGCTCCCTCCTTCTCCTGAGCCGCTCTCCATCAAACACCTCGTGTGCAAGGGGAGGAGGGGTGCCCTTTTGGGTGATTGACTGGGCGAACACAAGGCACCTACTCCTGTGGCTACTAGAAGGTGACGTGCACCAGTCGTAGGTGGATTCGAGGCAAAGTGGTCAGTGATTTGGGCATGGACTACTTCACGAGATGGCGATGAGGATGACATCAGCGGTGGCAGAGTCCGAGCAGAGTGATGCTTAGCATCGTGGTCGACCCGGGCGACAATGGGGCGTGCCAGTGCGGCACGTTGTGCTTATGGCCGAGAGGGGCCGAGGCAACAGACTCATCACAAGAGAACTTCTAGTATTTTTGGAAGAAGATGAATTGCTAGATGAAAGGAGATGTCTAGTATGGAAGACAAATAATGGGTGATTGATATTATTTTTGGAAGGAAACCAGTCCAACTTTGCACGGTAGCTCTTTGATCAAGTCGGGTGGGGGTCTAGATTGTCCAGATCTATCACAACTGGTGAATTATATAGGGGTATAAATATAGACTATTTAATCAATTCTCACTTAGTTCAGTGAACCGTGATATTATTTCTAAAGGAATTCAAACCTCATTTTGTTCAGAAATTCAAAGTTCCTCAAGAATGATTACCGACTTTTTTGTCTTGTAGAGGCCTCGGTGCCATGAGCATTGCTGTAATTTTCAGATATCAAGTTGGTGTCTATACAAGATCCGGTGCTATAAAAAAATCCCATACTCAACATCATCTTCTCCCTGCATGCTCTTCAGACAGAGAGGGAAGAGCGATTGAGAATCTTCTGTCCCCAAAAAGATCAAAGTGCCAGCCCTTTCCCTGAATTCCTAGTTTTGGTAGCTTGTACTACATCATTCCTCCTTCCCAACGAATGAGCAGAGGTCGCAAACAACAAAAGAGAAGGAATCAGAAGCTAGATGCTATGAATGACACTACATGTACTGTAACTGATGGGCACATAGTAGCTGGCCAGCTCTAATAATAGAGCTGAGTCATAAGTGTCGGGTCACAACTTTGATGTCAACTTCTGGCAATTTTCTTCGGTTTCACTACAGACTCTAATATCTTATTGATTTGAAGTTTGAATTGTTGCTAGGTCTTTGAAGATTTGCATCTCCCCATTTCCCTATTTAGTAGATTTTTGTGCTTTGAGTTGTAATCAAACATTTTGCATCTTTATCCAAAATCTTAGTACAAGTGAGCTGTATTTATGTTAGATTTGATACTAGGTTTGCCCGATCTACCATGAGATGCCACAGATCTATTGTAATTGTATGAAATTTTAATCGCATGCTTAATCACTCAATTAAGGTAATTGGTAATGAAGAATGGATGTTTTTACATTATAGATGACTGATAGAACTTGGATGTACCTTGAGATCCGGACTTGTCCGAAGTATCTGAGCAGGGTGAAGTATTTCATGACTGGATCAGGGTAAAATGACAATGTATTGTCCATATCGCGACTGCAGGAATGATAAGAAGTTTCCGAAACCAGACAATGCCAAGGCACACTTGGTCATGCGTCAATTTAAAAAGAATTATACATGTTGGAACAAACATGGCGAGGAAGACCTTAACGAAGGAGAGATGGATCGGGGCCTCCATGTCGACATTGTGGATCGAGGACTTCCACCCGGTGATATGGATCATGATCTCAGGGACGAGGACATATTAGGTTTTAATGATAATGATCTCGAGAATTTTGTGGAGAATGTGGAATAGATGGTGCTAGATGTCAAGCGGCACGATGATTATAATAATTGTGAGTTTGCTAAATTCCAAGAATTTGTGCGGGATTCCAAGTCGCCCCTTTCCCAACTGTAAGGAGAAGTACATACAGCTATCAAGGGACCTAAAGCTTCTACAGCTGAAGGAACTCATGATTGGACTCATAAGAGTTTTGAGGCATTGCCAGATCTGCTAAGTGACATGCTACCAGATCGGAACTTGGTGCCCAAGGGCATCTACGACGCGAAGAAGATAATTTATCATTTAGGACTGGAAATAAAAAAAATACATACATGTAACCAGGGTTGTATCTTGTTTTGTGGAGAGTATGCAGAGCTAGATCAATGTCGCGTGTGTGGAACCCATCGATATAAGCGTAGAAATGACGGTGGTGACAGGGATGGAGGCAAGAGAAGTAAAGGCTCTCCTAAGAAGGTGGTGTGGTATTTTCCTGTAATTCTCCATCTGAAGTGATTGTTTGCCAACAGAAAGGAGACCCAATTGGTACGTTGGCATAAGAAGGATCGTAAGAATGACGCAATGATACGGCACCCAGCGGATTCCGCTCATTAGTGAATCATTGATTTCACATTTGGTTGGTTCGCTAAAAAATTAAGAAATATTGGTGTTGGGGGTCGTTATTAAGGACCCCCGATGACCCCTTGGCTTAATTAGCTCAGCCTCCCAAAGGTTGAGCCTGTTCCCTCCTTCCGAAGGCCCGGCCTTCTGGAGCTTAGCCTCCCGAAGGTTCGGTCTCTGAGGCTTCAGCCTCCCGAAGCCCTGGCCTTCTGGAGCTCTGCCTTCCGAAGGCCCGGTCCCTGAGGCTTCGGCCTCCCGCTGCCCGAGCTGGCTTCCCGGAGGTTACTAGGTGACGCATCAGTCCTCAGGAAAGATTTGCCAAAAAGCAAGAACAGTTCGTACTTTGCCTGCGAGGAAGTGACCAGCATTTAATGCCTAGGCCAGTGGACGCCGCTCTGACACCCTAGCATGATGGTACTTATCTTGACACCCCTGGTGGTGCAGCGCCGAGCCGCAATTAGCGACCAGCTCACCCCTGAAAGGGGGCAGGCACCACGATAATTACCACGGTGGATATTTATCTCCTGTCAGGATAGAAGGTAGTCTTCAGGGATAAGGCTCAGTAATTTGGCCGGATCCCGGATATTTGTACATTATGATAACTTGTACACCAAGTTACGCATGGCCCTATAAATAGGAGGCCATGGTCCTCTGGGCAAGGAGACGGACACAGAGCACGAATCACAGCAAACCTGTGATTCTCCCCCCAGATCGATCCATTTTCCTACCATGAATATACTCGTGGTGTTCCTTCCTCTCAAACTTCGTCTCCAAGCTTGAGTCTCCTCCTTAGAAGAAATTCTTGTCATATTTTCTAGAGCAAGACGAACTCTTGATCCAATAGTGACGCCGTCTGTGGGGACTCGAACACAGAAGTGCTAAGAGAGGAAGGATGCCACCCAAGAAAAAGACCACCAAGGCCGCATCCGTAGTGGCTGACCCCTCAATCACGCTTGTACGGCGGTCCACCCAGCTATAGGTGGTCGGCACCGGCAACGGCCCCCCAACCGGGGGGAACGGGAACCTTATGGCCACCACCGACCCAACCATAACTATAGTTGTGGGCGGCACCAAAGGGTCCTCTACCCCGGGGACCCAGCAGCGGCAAGGAGAGACCCCCGCTACGACCCTAGGGGCTGCGGTCGGTGTTGCCACTGGAAACACCACTCCGCCCGAGCAGCAATCATGCTTGGCGGCACTCCTGGCACAGATGAAGGAGCTATGGACGGCCCTACGGGCCGAGCAGGAGGCTGCCCACACCTTCGCTGCCGCTCCCAGGACAGCCGGCGTGTTTTTGATCCAAGCTCTATGAACAGGCGAGCCCCTCCGCGCAAGGACGCTACCCGTTTGATCCCCAGAGCCCCGAGGCTGGTGTCGTGAGGACCCTCTACAGGACGACTCTCCCCTGTGGGCTAACCTGCAGGCCATACCCTTTTCGGAGGGTTTTCGGACCCCGAAGTTGCCTAAGTTTAAAGGCAGTTCAGACCCCGATGAGTTCACCCGATCCTACGCGCTAGCTATAGAGGCCAGCGGGGGCAGACCGACCACCATGGCTAAATGCTTCCCCCTCACCCTAGAAGGGGTGGTCATATGCTGGTTCTGGGCGCTGGACCCCGGCACCATTCACACCTGGTCCCAACTCTGAGACCTTTTTTGCAGTAACTTCCAGGGCACCTTCATCGACCCAGTAACCTCCGGCAGCCTATTCACTATCAAACAGGGGCCAGATGAATCCCTTCGGGACTACTTCCGAAGGTTCTCTCAGACTGAAGCCCAGATTAGGGGCATATCAAACTCTTTGGTCAACGATGCCACAACCTAGGGCCTGGCCGAAGGCCCCTGTATGATCGACTAAACCGGTGACCAATACGCACGGTAGAAATCCTCATGAGAAAGTTTGAGGAATATGCACGGGCAGAGGAAGAAAAGCTCTGCCGGAGGCGCTCACAAGCTGGCAAAGCTTCTCATACTAGCACCAAGGGACCACACTCACAGGCCGGAGGGATCACACTCGCAGGCCGGATCATCACACACCCTGGCTCCCCCGACAAAAAAGAGCTTCGAGGAGGCCCTTACCATCGGGTCCCAAAGGGGGCGGCAGCAGCAACGCCGAGACGTAAACAATATCAGCCCAAGCTGAGGGGGTTCGACCAAAGCCACCTAGGAGGCGCGGTCAAGGACGCTCCGGAGGCCTCCCGGAGCAAAGCCACGCCATAAACCCACGTTCCAAAGAAGAATCCTGGTGCACTCTACATGGTGCTGGACAAGGGCACAATACCGATAATTGCCAGACCCTCATCACCTTCAGAGAGGAATACCTCAGGAGGTAGGCGGTCCTCAACGATGGGGCCCCCAAGGGGCAGTCCGAAGATCGCAGGCCATCGGCGAACCGACGGGTAGACCAGCTAGCCCTACAAAATCCTCCACAGCTGGCCCTACCTTCACCATCCCAGTCATCCCTAGAACCGCACGGTGACGAAGGAGCGCAGGGAAAACGGATCGTCCTCGCCATTACCGTGGGGCAGCGGCGAGACTATGCCCGTGGGGTGCACCAATTGGAGCAACTAGCATCCATTGACAGGCCCCCGACTGGGGCGACGCCCCTGTTACACTCACCATCGATGACTCCAAAGGGGTAAAATTTCCCTACTCCGATGCCTTGGTCCTCTCAGCCAATATCGCCGAAGTCAAGGTTCGAAGACTACTGGTCAACGGAGGCAGCTCGGCAAACCTCCTATTCATGCGTGCCTTCGACCAGCTCTGAATTCCGCAAAGCCGGCTCTCACCAAGCAGCAGACCCCTCTAGGGATTCAATGGAAACCTCCTCAATGCCCTAGGACAGATAGAACTCCCGGTCATCTTCGGCGAGGGCTCTGCATCACGATCCGAGGTTATCACCTTTGACGTCGTGGACGTACCATAAGCCTACAATGCCAACCTAGGATGGGGGACCCTGAACAAATTAGAAGCTGTACCCTATCATAATTACCTCTGCCTGAAAATACCCGGACCCTAGGGGCTAATAACCATCCGCGGCGACCAAGACCTGGCTAGAAGCATCGAGTATGGGCATAACATGGGAGGGCTCGAAAGATCCTCCGTCGGTGCACCTGGGGCACCGCTGCCCCCCAAGGCTACAGCCAGAAGGGGACATAAAGCTAGTCCCCATACACCAGGATCAACCCGACCGGACCTTCCAAATAGGGGCAGACCTCGCCTCCGGGCAAGAAACCCAACTTCTGGCCATCTTATGGAGTAACCTCGACATCTTCGCATGGTCCTCACAGGACCTTCCAGGAGTCGACCGCAGCATCATCGAGCACTCACTCCAGGTCGACCCGAAGGCAAGGCCCATACGCCAAGGGCTCCGTAAGCTCTCCCTGGAGTGGACAGAAGCCGCAAAAGAAGAAATACAAAAGCTGCTGAAAGTCGGTGTTATCCGAGAGGTTATCCACTCCGATTGGCTTTCCAACACCGTCCTGGTCAAAAAACATAGCGGAAAATGGCGTATGTGCATCGATTTCATGTCATTAAACAAAGTATGCCCCCGGCATTCGTACCCTCTCCCCCGCATAGACCAGCTGGTGGATTCTACCGCCGGCTGCAAAATGCTAAGCTTCCTCGACGCCTACTCTGATGAGGACATCACTCTTTCGGATACACACACACACCGAGTATTCCTCCAACAATAGGTCCATTGACACGAGCTCGTGCACGTCAACTAAATCATGAGGTGAGCTCGTTCCTTAGTGTTCCTTTATATTTTGATGAGGATGGGATGCTACTGAATAATTGTGATGTATTGTTACTTAGGAACACGGGAGAAGAACAGCAAGGGCGCCCAAGCCAAGGTGGAGGTCCAATCCAGTTCGAGTCCGTTTCGGAGTCCAGGACCAGTCTTCACTAAAATCATCGCCCAGGACGCATACGGACTCCATTTTCGACGTTCTACACATGGTTGGAAAGCTAAAGAGATAAGCTTTCCAACGACATCCAGAATCTGTCAGGGTGCTGCGCCACCATCTTTTGGGCCGTTGGGCCGTGTAACGTGTTGGAGTCCATTAGGGACACGTCCAGGGGTCCTTGGCCGACCCTAGTCTTTTATATACAGTAGCCGCCACCCTAATTAGGGTTGGGTTTTGCTTAGATATTGATCTACACACTGTTGTGAGATTTTCGCTCTTGTTCTGGACCGACTAGGCCGCCGCAAGTGTTTGTGGAACCCCGACTTCGAGTGCTTGAATTCAATTCGCATTATTTCAGATTGCATCTTCTATGTTCTTGCTTGTGTTCTCGGTACGCTTGCAGGGATTGAGCCTTCTTGGCGAGGTCAACCGCGCGACACGGTTGATAACCATCGGAGCTGTGGTGTAGTGATTACAAGGGAGACGATCTGTTCGGGTCAAAGCCTTTGGATCATCAACGTCGAGTTCTCCACCCACCGACTTATCATTACCTATCGGAAGATCAGGCCAACATTACTCATCATACTCCGGATAACACCATGTGTGGATGGCAACGGAGGATGAGCACAAGACCAGCTTTATTACCCCCTTCGGAGTATACTGCTAGGTCCGGATGTCCTTTGGTCTTCGAAACAGCGGAGCCACGTTCTCCCGCCTAGTACACAAGGTGTTGCAACAACAGTTGGGCCGCAATGTCGAGGCCTACATAGATGATATTGTGGTAAAAAGCCAACTAGAAGCCACCCACGTTGCCGACCTATAAGAAACATTCAACAGCCTCCGAGCCGCTGGCGTGCAGCTAAACCCTGAAAAATGCGTATTTGGCGCTAGAGGTGGGAAAATGCTAGGATATCTTGTCTCCCGAAGAGGCATCGAGGCCAACCTAGGCAAGATTCATGCTATCATGGAAATATCGCCTCCCACCAATCCTAAAGAAGTATAGCGCCTAGCCGGCCACCTCGTAGCCCTCAGTCACTTCCTTGCGAAATCCGTTGAGCACAACCTCCCTTTCTTTAAAACACTAAAGGGCTCCGAGCCATTTAGCTGGACACCGGACTGCCAGGCAGCATTCGAAGCCCTAAAAGTGCACCTTTCCCACCTCGAAACCCTCGGAATGCCCCTCCCCGGCGAAGGACTACTCCTGTACCTATCCGTCTCCGCATTCGCCGTCAGTGCCGCCCAGGTATGAGAGGAAAAAAGTGGTGATCACCCTACTCAAAGGGCTGTATACTACATCTCAGAGGCTTTAGGCGGGGCCAAGACACATTACACTGAGTTCAAAAAAATCGCCGACGCCTTGCTGATGGCCTCGCGCAAGCTCCAACACTACTTCCTTGCCTACGACATCAATGTCCCAACCTCGTACCCGCTGGGCGACATTTTTTGCAACCGGGAGGCAACGGGATGCATCAGCAAGTGGGCGGTAGAGTTAGCTCCCTTCGTCGTAAGGTTTGTAGCCCGCACCGCCATAAAATCCCAAATCTTGGCAGACTTCATCGCCGAATGGACCTCGGCAACAACCGAACCCAACACCACGCCCACCCAAGACATCTGGACCATCTACACCAATGGAGCATACAGCTCCACGGGCGCTAGAGCTAGCGCGGTACTCATCTCCTTCACAGGCCAGCAGGTCCAATACGCCGCTTGCCTAGATTTCAAGATGACCAACAACATAGCCGAATACGAGGTCGTCCTCTTAGGTCTCCAAAAGGCCCGAGCCTTAGGAGCAGCCAGAGTCATCATCCGAACCGACTCTCAGATCGTCACCGGTCACATCGACAAGGACTTCCAAGTTCACCATCCAGACATGGTAACGTACCTCGAGGCCATTCGCAAAGCTAAGGCACACTTCCGCAGCATATCCAAACGAAGCATACCACGGGTGGACAACAATCAGGCAGAAACTTCAGCAAAAGCTACAGTCACGGGAAAAACCCACCAATAGGCACCTTCCTCGAGACCCTGCACTATCCGACCGCCAAAACCCTTGACGAAACAGTCGTCGCCATCCTCCCCATCAAAATTGCGGACTGAAGGGCCCCCCTCCTATCATTCCTAAGAGGAACAGCAGAACCGGACGACCCAATTGCACTCCTCCGCATCCAACATCGCGCCAGGGGCTACCACCTCATAAACAACACCTTTTACAAGACAGGTGTCTGTGCCCCCTCCTTCGGTGCATCACTAAACAAGAAGGAGCCACCCTCCTCAGAGAAATACACGAAGGCCTGTGCGGCAGTCATCTAGCACCTCGGGCTCTAGCCGGTAAGGCACACCGCCAGGGGCTCCATTGGCCTACGATCATGTCCGACGCGGAAGAACTATTCCGCACCCGCCAAGGATGCCAATGGATGGGACGACGAAGCCATGGACCTCCAACTCCTTCGCAACCAATCGCCCCTATCTAGCCCTTGGCTCGTTGGGGTATGGACCTCACCTCATCCATCCATTTCCCTGTGCCAAAGGAAACCTCCAGTACGCAGTGGTCGCATTAGAATATTTTTCCAAATGGGTCGAGGCCGAACCGCTCACTACGATCACATCAAAAAATGAGGCCGAACCGCTCACTATGATCACATCAAAAAATGTCCCGAAATTCTTCTGGAAGAACATAATCTGCCACTTCGGCGTCCAACGATAGCTCACGGTGGATAACAGCACACAATTTGACTCCGGGCCTTTTAGACAATTCACCGACGACCTTGCCATCGAATTATGCTTCGCAGCAGTTTGACACCTTCAATCAAATGGAGCCGTCAAAAGGGCTAACGGCAACATCCTCTTCGGTCTAAATTGGTGCCTTGACCGGCTTAGCTCGAGGCCTATGGGTTGACGAATTACCCAATGATTTATGGTCCCTCCACACCACTATCACGCAGACCACCGGGTTCACACTCTTCCGCCTCCTATACGGAGATCAAGCCATGACCCCCACCGAGGTCAAGGCCTGCGCACTCAGGGTACAACTCCCACAAACTGATGGAGAAAGGGAGCTCTCCTTCGACCTTATCGAGGGCATGCGGCTCCATGCTATTCAGAACCTAAATCACTACATTCAGAAAACTAAGGTTTGGTACGATCCAAGGGTTGCGCAGCGAAACTTCAAACCCGGCGAACTCATGCTTCGACGCGCCCTAGCCCTGGGAAAGCTACGCAACAAATGGGAAGGCCCGTACCTGGTCCTCGAGTCTAACAGACCCAGCTCCTACCGATTGGCCAATGCAGAGGGCACCCCCTCGAACACTGTTGGAACGCAGAGACCCTCCGCAAGTATTATGTATAAAGAACCCCAACCCTCCCAAAAAAATGAAAAAAACCAGCATCTTGGAGGCATAAGCCTCCGTGTTGGACAGACATTTCATCCGCCATCTTTAAGGTCTCGCCAACTTACGTGGCAGATAGGCAAAGACCGCTCCAGCATCTTGAATGCATAAGGTTCTATGCTGGACAGGCATTTCGTCCGCCATCTTTAAGGTCTCGCTAACCTACGTGGAGAATAGGGAAAGTTCGCTCCAGCATCTTGAAGGCATAAGCCTCTGTGCTGGACAGGCACTCCGTCCGCCATCTTTAAGGTCAAGCTAACCTACGTAGTGGATAGGAGAAGTCCACTCCAGCATCTTGAAGGCATAAGCCTTCGTGCTGGATAGGCAGTCCGTCCGTCATTTCGGCCTAGCAAACCTAAAATATCGGATAGGCAAAGACCGCCCCGGCATCTTGAAAGTAGTGCCTTCATACCGGACAAGCATAACACCCCCCGTCATTTCTAAGGCCAGGTCACCCTAGGCATGACGAGGGGATAAAAACCCCAACAAAACGGAGTCTATCACCTGACCCTTCCGATGCCCCTCGAAGTCTTGCACCTTGTGGCCGCCAGACAACCACCGGATGCGAAGGGGCTGGGACAAGAGTACAGGCAAAACATCGGCGCAATCAATCATCAAAAAGTGAGAGGAAAAAGAACATACAAAAGTCCTTTTATACAGTTAATCATTGTACATCGAATCTAAGCCCAGCAAACTAGCTAGCCTACTGGGCCCCCATGTACCACTACGAGAAGACGAGGGTGCCCAACCGCCACACCTCCCGTTCAAACCACGGGACCTGGAGAGTCGCCACGATAACTGCGCATGGGAGGCCGATGCGAGCCCCCTCCACCAAAGGGGCTGCTGCCTGAAACAGAAACTCGACCCCAGGAAGATGAAAAATCCGCCGAGAAGGAATACGAGTCAAAGACCGAGAAGTCCAGCTCCTTCCCCTGCCCCGCTGACGAGGCCTCTGCGGCCTTCACCTCACCCAAGGTAGACTCAAGAATTTCCGAAGGCACCCTTCCGTAAGAACCCTGGGGAAGGACGAAGTGCCGTAAGAAGCGTGAGCCGGCAACCTCCCTGGCTGTTTGGGCCGCACACCAGCCATCTCTTTGGCTTGACCTTAACCAAAACATCGGCAGCCACCTGCGGGTCAACATGCCCATCGGAATCGCGGGGCATAACAAAGCGACTCAGCCGACGAACGAACAGAGTAGCCCCCGACGCACCAGACGCACTCGATGCCTCCCTGGAGGCACTATCCAAGGTACGGACGAGGCCTCCTCCGGCCTTGGGCCGCCGTACCTATACACACGGAGCAGACTTTGGTTAAAACTCAGGCTCAAACGTCCTAGAAACAACACAGGTAAAACACAGGAAGACAAGCGTGGTTTCCATCAAATATTGGAAAGATTATATACATAAAGCAGAAGGAGGCGGTCAACATACCAGAACTCAGCCCCCTCCCCGGGAAAGAAAAGAAAACAAAGACAGCCGCAATAGAGCTACACCTCTGGGGCATCCACGCTTGGCTCCCGAGGGGCAACAACGCCAGACAAAGCTCCCCTAAAGGGCCGCGAAGCACCCATAGACTCCGAGTGAAGCACCAAACCTCCCAACGAAGAACTCAGGTGAAGGCCCCCCGAGGCACCTGGAGCACCCTGACCGGACATGAAGCGCAACGTCACATTCCGGCCATGTTTTGCCCATACACCATGACGGAAGCTCTCCAAGGCTGCGCCAATCTCCACTGGAGGTGCCTCCGGCTGCAAGGCCTCGACCACAGAGTCTGGCACTTGCCGCTCTAGTGCTTTGAAGGGACCAACCCCCACCTGGTGCAGCAGGGTCAGCTGAAGTGCAGCAGCCACACGAGCGCTGGATCTCGCATAGGCCTCCATGGCCCTAACCATAACCTTCGTGGCAGACTGAAGCCAGAAGAGCGGCATGACTGATGCCTCCGAGTCAGAGGGCAGTGGCGGACATCGGGCCCCTAGGCTGCTCAAGGCATCAGAGGTAATCCGGGCCACCTCTGACGCTAGCGCCATTAACTGCTGGCACTCCGAACGCAGTGCCCCTTCCGATGCCCGATCCTCCTCCAGCTCTCGCCGCATATTTACCATTGCCGCCCGAAGGGTAGGGTGTCAGCATCACTCTCGGTGGACACACGGGCCGCGTTGGCCGCATCGGCAACCTCCTTCGCCTCTCGGAGGTCTTCAGCAGCCTTCTGAGCCTCAGCCTCCGCACGCTCACGAAGCACCATCTCCTCATGATGACGTCCCTCCGCGGACACCGCCCTTCTTCGGGCCTCTTCCAAAGCCTGGCGTCCGCCACCTCCCAGTGCCCTCGCCAAAATTACTTGCTGCAAGGCACCACAAAAAGATGGAAAAAGACAAGATAAGATACCCAGGACCCAACACCGGACCCGGCGATCATAACTAACACAACCGACCTAAAGGGCCACTGTCGCCAATCTCGCTCCAACTCCTCCAGGGGATGCTGGGCCAATGCTCTCTCGACCTCCCCACTCCGAAGCAGAGAGGAGGCTGCAGCGAAAGCCCTTGACACCTTCGGGCGTAGCGCGAAGTCGTCCAGGGTTATGATCCTGAGGCCAGGGCCCCACTCAACCGCTCTGAAGGGACTCTCAGCAGAGGGCATGATGCCCCGGGCACCATCCACCACTGGCGGGTCACCAGCTGACTCCGGGCCCAGCGGGAATGAAGCCACGTCCCTCAGAGATCCTTCCGGAGGAGTCCGTGATCTCCGCTAGGCCTCCGAGGCCCCAAGGGGTGAAGTTAAGGTCGCATCCACCTCTAAGGTCGCTACAACAAAAAAGAAATACGAATTAAGATCCTAGCGCACGACCGAAGTCAAAGTCCACAGAGGCCATGCCTCGCCGTTGGCTCTGGTCGTGAGCCGCAATATCTGGGAAGGCCCGCTCCTTCCCCTGGCCATCGCCGCCACCCTGGCCCTCGCCTTCGGACTGATCGCTCACACTCCCAACCCGCCTTAGGCGCTTCTTGCGAACTAGGGGTGCCTCCGATGACTCGGACATCAAACCAGTATGCGAGCCTCTGGATGCTAAAGGCCGCTGGGCCTGGAGCGCCCTTGTAATAATGGGGGGCCTGCACACGCTCATTTTCCAGCAGCCCTAGGCTCTGGAGGATCCTACCATGCTGGAGCCCCCACGCCAAGGTAAAAATAGACACGATTGTACCGCTCCCAACTCCGTGCCAAGGCCACCTGCCGCTCCCGCTCTGCGATAGTATGGGGGGCCAGGATCACCTCCACGATCTCCGTCACGCGCTCCAGCGGGTGGCAGCTCTCTGAAAAAAAAGATGGCTCACATCGGCAGATCAAGAACCCAACTACAAAGGGAACTCACCAGCGCTAACGGGCGGACAAGAATATACCTTCGGCCACTCTTCTGCACCTTGCTCAAAAACACAGTTCCAGCCCGTTTGGAGGGGCCGGACACGCAACATGGTGAACTCCTCCACGAGTTCACGCATGCTCATCTTCTCGACCACCCTCCGAAGAAGGGCCAGCCCTGAGGCGAACTGGTCATCCGTAATCCCCGTCTCCGGCTCTGGAACATACGCGATATCCTGATTCGTGGAGCGAAGGGGCGATGCAGGGCCGACGCTGTAGTAAAACCACTGCTGCAACCAGCCGGTATACCACCAGCCATTGATGGCCTTCGCCGGGAAGGCATCACGATACTGCGGCCGTATCTGGAAGTTGATACTCCCAAAACTGAGGGGCCTCTTCGTTCCCTCGACCTTGATCAACTTCGGCTGGCAGCTGGCAAAGTGGAGGGCCACGAAGGAATCCGCCCTCCCTTCACACCCCTCCTCCCGCATGGCCAACTCAAAGGTGGTCAGGCGGGCAATGGCGTTGGCGTAGAGCTGCAGGAGCTCCACGTAGAAGTGGCAAAGCACCTCTTCAAGCAACAACACTGATGGAAAACCCAGGCCTGCCTCGAAGAAGGCCTCAAACACCACGACCTCATGGGTCAGAGGCTTCGGGACCGCCGACGGCCCCTTGGCTTAATTAGCTCAGCCTCCGAAAGGCTAAGCCTGTTCCCTCCTTCTGAAGCCCTGGCCTTCCAGAGCTCAACCTCTTGAAGGTTCAGTCTCCAAGGCTTCGGCCTCCCAAAGCCTCCACCTTCCAGAGCCCCAGCCTTACGGAGCTCGGCCTTCCAAAGGCCCGGTCCCCAAGGCTTCGGCCTCCCTCTGCCCGGGTTGGCTTCCCGGAGGTTACTGGGTGACGCATCAGTCCTCAGGAAAGATCTGCCAAAAAGCAAGAACCAGTCGTACTTTGCTTGCGAGGAAGTGACCACCAATGGACGTCGCTCTGACACCCCATAATGATGGAACCTATCCTGACACTCCTAGCGGTGCAGCACCGGGCCGCAATTGGCGATCGGCTCACCCCCTTCAAGGGGCAGGCACCACGATAATTACCGCGGTGGATATTTATCTCCCGAATGGATAGAAGGTAGTCTTCCGGGATAAGGCTCAGTAATTTGGCCGGATCCCGGATATTGTACATTATGATAACTTGTATGCCAAGCTACGCATGGCCCTATAAATTGGAGGCCATGGTCCTCTGGGCAAGGGGACGGACACAGAGCACGAATCACAGCAAACCTGTGATTCTCCCCCCAGATCGATCCATTTTCCTACCATGAATATACTCATGGTGTTCCTTCCTCTCAAACTTTGTCTCCAAGCTTGAGTCTCCTCCTTAGAAGAAATTCTCGCCGTATTTGCTGAAGCAAGTCGAACTCTTGCTCCAACAATTGGGTTTTCTATGAGCACAGATGGCATGAATGCATTCGGTAACATGAGTACCTCACATAGCACCTGGCCTGTTGTATTATCGATCGACAACCTTCTACCGTAGTTCTGTAACAAGCGGAAATACATTATGTTGTCAATCTTGATATCAGGACCGAAACAACCTATCAAAGATATCGATGTGTACCTCAGGGCTTTAGTCGATGATCTTAAGAAACTCTTGTCAGAAGGCGTCGAGGTTTGGGATCAATACAAGCAAGAGTACTTTACCTTGCACGCCATGTTGTTCATCACCATCAATGATCTACCAAGAGTACTTTACCTTGCACGCCATGTTGTTCATCGCCATCAATGATCTACCAGTACTTTGTAACTTGTCACATTAGAGCAAAAGAAAAGGTGAAGCTTTGCCCCATTACTTAGATGACAAAAGCAGTTTGAGGTTGAACAACTCAATGAAAATAGTGTACATGCGACATCGATGTTTCCTTCCCAAGAGGCACCCGTACCGAAACATGGACAAGCAGTTCAATTTCACAAGCAAGAAAGCGTTACCTCCATGGCATTTTAGCGGGGAAGATGTCCACAATCAGGTTAAGAATATCAATATTGTCCTTGGCAAGCAAAAACGATCCTCCAAGGATGATCAACAAAAAGGAATGTGGAACAAGAAATCAATACTGTCGGTGACATGGGAACCGGGGGTCCTCGAGTCCCGAGACCAGGACAGCAGAGTGCCACGTGGTGCCTTCCCTCGGGGACTTCTCCCCGAGGTCCGAGAAGACCAAGTTCCGGGAGAGGGTGCTCGGGACCATGAACAGTGGTCCCCGAGTACCCGAGTTCCCCGAGGACCCGAGAAGCCAAGTTCTGGGAGAGGACGCTTGGGGCAATGAACAGTAGTCCCCGAGTACCCGAGTTCCCTGAGGACCCAAAAACACATATCCGGGAGAGAGTGCTCGGGGCTATGAACAGTAGTCCCCGAGCACTCATAGTTCCCCGAGGACCTGAGAAGTCCTTCGCCGGTGGTCCCCACAAGGGCTCAGCGGTGAGATGTCAATTGGTGAGAGGCACGATGCTGCATTTAAGAGGGAGCATGGCCTGTCACTTCCAACCACTCCCCCTCACGCCTGCTGTCAGTCCCTGCCACTGCCTGGAAGGGAGGCGTGGGGACATTTAATGCGGCGGGTCCCATCGCGTGTCATCCGGCGCGCCTTGGGATATCGACACAGGGCTCGAGGCATATCGCCTACCGCTCTGCTGTGTCAGGCTCGCTCTGACCGAGCGGGCACGCGGGGTTGCTCGGTGACTACCCGATGGGCCCTCCGCGCAACACCCATCGAAAAGCGGGATTATGACGACAGGACCGGATGGGGGCGCATTTTCAACCCCTCCCGTAACGTCAAGCTGCAGCCCATGATGGTTGCTTTCCATTTATGGCGCCTTGGAACTCACGCTCTCCTTTCTGGGCACGCTAGGCCACCCCGACGGGGTATAAAAAGGAACAAGAGGTCGACAGAGGTAAAAAAGGCTCTGGAAGACAGAAGTTCAAGAAGCTCAGCAGACGGAGAACAAGACGCATGAAGCTCTAGACTTAGACAAAATCCCTCGTAACACAAGAGATCCTCAGACAGGTATTTCCAGAGCATTTATAGCATACACACAGGAGTAGGGTATTACGCTCCGTGCGGCCCGAACCTGTCTAAAACCCCTAGAGCATTTATTTCCTCTAGCATCCGATCATCAATCCCACATGCATCTTATTTACTCCCATTTATTTCACGTACGAGGTAGATTCAGAATCAGCCCCCCCAGTCGAATCTCAAAGGGGGTCCCTCTGGATCCCCGCTTGTAGAGTTCATCCTCCGACAGCTGGCGCGCCAGGTAGGGGGGTTGCATCCCTGAATCTGCTTTGTTTTCTGCAGAAAATATGGCAGGAGGACATCGTCTCCAACGCACCGGCTCCAACTCCAGTGAAGAAGTGGAGCCCTTTGCTCAGGAGGCCCCAGTTTCTTCTGTTCCTCAGCAGCAGCAGCGGTCGGCGCTGAGGCGGTCCTCCCCTCCGAGCTCACTTTCGGCTCCCCTCGGGTGAATGCCTATTCAGAAGGCGAACAGAAACAGCGAAGACGCGACAACGTCTAGTACTTGGAGGAGCGCCGGCGACGAGCCGCTGTCCGGGCAGCCAGATACCAGCAGAGCCTACAGCATTTTCATCAGCGTCACATCCAGGCCCGGTCACTCGAGGTTGGGGATCTAGTTCTCCGATGCACTCAAATGCACCAAGGAAAGAATAAACTATCCCCTATGTGGGAAGACCCCTTCATTGTGATCGGTGCCCCGTGACAAGGCTCATTTCGCCTGGCCACAGAAGACGGGCAGCCGCTCCCAAACGCGTGGAACATCGAGCATCTGTGCAAATTTTATCCCTAGGTGGACATGTTCGTGCTCGGGCCAACCAGGCCAGGGGTCCCCCTTGCCCAAGTTGGCCGGGGGCTGCCACCAACCATGTAAGTTACCACTTCTGTACAAATTGTCAATATACACTCTTATTTCGAGTTTTCTCTCTGGAATCCATATGATATGCCTGGAGTGCCCGATCTTTCGGTGAGAGGATAAATATCGATTGAGTGGTGGTGACTCTCGCGATCCGACTACGAACGAACAGGTCGTGGGCGCCTTAGCAATCGCAGAACCAACTCCAAATGGTTATTGACCTTGCTGGAATAGCGAGATCAACCTGAACACGAGGTTCAATTCCTGCAAGCAATCGAAGAACAAGCAAGAACAAGATATAGGCAAACTGAAATCACTCGAATATGGGGTTCTCAATTGCTGTCTTACAGGTGGTTGCTGGACACAACTGAAGATAAATGTTTGCACAATGGCTAAACTTAAACAAAAGAAAACCCACCTCATAAGGGAGGCTTGACCTGGACTAAATAGGAGGAGGGGGAGGAGATTTCGGCCAGCAGCAAAGGCTGGGAGAAATCTCCTTCTAACATTTCCTAAATTGCCTAAAACATGACTTTATTACATGGGCCCAGCCCAAAGGATTGGTGGCGCAGCACCGCTTTATTTGTTGCCATGTTCCGGACCTTCATTCCTTAGGAGAATCACGTAGTTCAGTTCACGTGCACGAGCTCGAGTCATCGGTCCTTGTATCATTTCTGGAGTTGTGGAAACAACAGGTGATGTGGCTAAACTAAAGAGGTGATGTCATCATCATCCTCCCCTTCTTGAATCGAAGTCGTCCTCGACGGAAGCTGCTCTTCCTCACCTTCATATGGCTTCAAATCTGCAACATTGAAACTAGAAGAAACACCATAGTCTACAGGAAGGTCAAGTTTATATGCATTGTCATTTATTTTTTCAAGTATCTTGAATGGCCCATCAGCACGCGGCATCAATTTGGACTTGCGCAAAGCAGGGAAATGATCCTTCCTCAAGTGTAACCAAACCAAGTCACCAGGTTGAAAGGTAACATGTTGTCGTCCTTTACTACCTGCAATTTTGTTCTTTGCATTCATACACTCAATATTCTCCTTGGTTTGCTCATGTATTTTCAATATCAGATCTGCACGTTGGTTAGCATTAAAATTCATGTCCTCGGAGGACGAAACAGAGATCAAATCAATTGGTGAATGAGGAATAAAACCATAGACAATTTGGAAAGGGCACATCTTTGTGGAGGAATGGACAGAACGATTGTAAGCAAACTCAATATGAGGCAAACATTCCTCCCACATTTTTAGATTCTTCTTTAGAGTATCCCTAAGCATGGTAGACAAAGTTCGATTAACAACCTTAGTTTGACCATCGGTTTGGGGATAATATGTAGTGCTGAACAGCAATTTAGTCCCCAATTTGTTCCACAAAGTTCTCCAAAAATGACTAAGAAATTTTGTATCACGATCTGAAACTATTGTATTGGGCATACCATGCAAGCGAACAATTTCACGGAAGAATAAATCAGCAATGTGAGTAGCATCATCGCTCTTGTGACATGGTATGAAGTGAGCCATTTTAGAAAATCTGTCAACAACGACAAAGATGTTGTCCCTTCCCTTCTTGGTTCGAGGTAATCCTAAGACAAAGTCCATCGAAATATCCTTCCAAGGAATAGAAGGAACAGGGAGAGGCATGTACAAACCATGGGGATTGAGTCGTGACTTAGCTCGTTGACATGTCGAGTAGCGAGCAACAAACCTCTCCACATCCCGTCGCATCTTTGGCCAAAAGAAATGATCAGCAAGAATGTCCTCGGTCTTCTTGACGCCGAAATGTCCCATGAGTCCACCTCCATGCGCTTCCTGTAACAACAAAAGACGAACAGAACTTGCTGGAATGCACAGCTTGTTAGCACGAAACAAAAATCCATCGTCCATGAAGAACTTGCCACACGGTCTCCCATTCTTGCAATTCAGTAACACGTCATTGAAATCAGGATTGAGTGCATACTGCTCCTTCAGAGTTTCTAGCCCAAAAATCTTAAAATCAAGCTGAGAGAGCATGGTGTATCGGCGAGACAGCGCATCAGCAATCACATTTTTTTCCCTTTCTTGTGTTTGATGACATAGGGAAAAGACTCAATAAATTCTACCCATTTAGCATGCCGATGATTCAGATTTGATTGGTTTCGAATATGCTTCAAAGATTCATGATCAGAATGAATAATGAATTCTCTAGGCCACAAATAATGCTGCCAAGTCGCAAGCGTTCGAACTAACGCAAGTAGCCCTTTATCATAAGTGGAATAGTTCAAACTAGGGCCACTTAATTTCTCACTGAAATAAGCAACTGGTTTGCCCTCTTGCAACAACACACCTCCTAGCCCAATTCCACTAGCATCACATTCTAGCTCAAACATCTTAGTGAAATCAGGAAGCTGAAGCAAAGGTGCATGGGTTAACTTATCTTTCAAAGTCAGGAAGGCCTCATCTTGTGCTGGACCCCAAGAGAATGGAACACCTTTCTTCGTGAGTTCGTTCAGCGGGGCGGCGATGGTGCTGAAATCACAAACGAATCTGCGATAGAATCCAGCAAGCCCGAGGAAACTCCGAATCTGCGTCACCGTGGAAGGAGTTGGCCAGCTCTGGATAGCTTCGATCTTAGCGCTGTCCACTTCGATACCCTGTGCTGTAACAACATAGCCAAGAAAAGATACAAGGGCTGTGCAAAAGCTGCACTTATCCAAGTTCCCAAAAAGACATGCACTTCGTAAAGCATCGAAAACAGTACGTAAATGATCAATATGTTCCTCCAAAGAGTTGCTGTAAATCAGTATATCATCAAAATAGACAACCACAAATATGCCTATGAAAGCACGCAAAACTTCGTTCATTAGTCTCATGAAAGTGCTGGGTGCGTTAGTTAATCCAAAAGGCATGAGTAACCACTCATATAAACTGAACTTAGTTTTGAAAGCTGTTTTCCATTCATCCCCCAATTTCATGCCAATCTGATGGTACCCACAACGCAAATCAACCTTAGAGAACACAATAGCACCACTTAGTTCATCAAGCATATCATCTAACCTAGGGATAGGGTGACGATATCGTATTGTGATATTGTTAATGGCGCGACAATCAACACACATACGCCAGGAGCCATCTTTCTTGGGCACTAACAGGACAGTAACAGCACATGGGCTAAGAGATTCATGGATGTACCCCTTATCAAGTAATTCTTGTACCTGGCGCTGAATTTCTTTCGTCTCGTCGGGATTGGTGCGATATGGCGCACGGTTGGGCAATGAAGCTCCCGGAATAAGGTCAATCTGATGTTCAATGCCACAGAGAGGTGGGAGACCTGCAGGTAAATCCTTCGGAAAAACGTCGGAGTATTCCTGCAAAAGATTAGTGATAGCAGGAGGCACAAAAGATGGTGCCTCGTCAATCGAAAACAGCACCTGTGTGCATATGAGAGCATAGCAAGTAGAGGCACTAGCGTCCCACTCATCAAAATCAGCTTGAGTAGCAAGCAAAACAGGACCATTCAGTTTTATTTCTTGTGCTACAATCTGATTCTCACTTTGTTTACGCTCTCTACTCGCCCTAGCAAGTTCATCTCGCACAATTTGTCCAGGGGTCATTGGATGCAAAACAATTTTCTTTCCCTTAAAGAGGAGTGAGTGCTGGTTAGTGCGACCATTATGCACACAATCTGTATCATATTGCCAAGGTCTACCTAGCAACAAGGAGCATGCTTGCATAGGAACAACATCACAATCAACATAATCATGATACGAACCCATAGCAAAGTGGATCCTTATTGAACATGTTACCTTCATCTTACCACCTTGGTTGAGCCATTGGATGTGGTAGGGGTGGGGATGTGGTCGAGTTGAGAGAGCAAGCTTTTCCACCAGATCTGTGCTTGCCAAGTTGTTGCAGCTTCCGCCATCGATGATGATTCGAACTGATCGCTCTTGAACAACGCCTTTGGTGTGAAACAAAGTATGGCGCTGGTTTTGTTCTTGTGGTGCAAGCTGAGTACTAAGTACACGCTGCGCTACCAGGCTCAAATACTTGTCGGCATCATCAGCAGCAACATGTTCTTCATGAGCAAATGTATCTTCGTGTCCTGCAACGTCAGTGGCAAGCATGGCATATGTGGCATCATCCAAATCACTAGCTGAAGAATACTCACCATCCTCACGTATGACCAGCACACGCTTGTTTGGACAGTCACGGATGACGTGGCCATAGCCCTTGCAGCGGTGGCACTGTATCTCCTTAGTGCGTCCGGTAGAAGCAACCGAAGCACTTGGTGTTGAACTGTTGTGTGCAGCTTTGGTTTGTACAATAGGTGCTAAAGCCACGGTTTGCTGTTTGCTGCTGGATGGAGATGGTGCAGCCGAAGGGGAGGACAACGCAGCCGTAGTGGCTGGTTTCCAAGAGTTGGTGCGACCTGCAGAATAGTTAGCTCGTGTCCTCATTTGATGTCCCTGCACTTCACGTTCAGCTTTGCAAGCAAGATGGAACAAACGAGTAATATTATTGTACTCCTTGTAATCAAGAACATCCTGAATTTCACGATTCAGCCCCCCACCCAAAAACCGCGCCATAGCTGCATCGTCATTCTCAACTAAGCCACAACGCAAGATACCGATTTGCAGCTCCTGATAGTACTCTTCAACAGAATTGGTACCTTGACGTAAGCGTTGCAGTTTATTAAGTATGTCACGAGCATAGTACGAGGGAACAAATCTATGTCGCATAAGCAACTTTAAAGCTTCCCAAGTTGTGGGGATGTTATTGAAATGCTTACCACAATGTTCTCTCCACCAAATAGATGCAAAATCTGTAAACTCACTAGTAGCAGCCCTAACTTGGTTATTTGCAGGAAAAGCATGGCATGCAAACTTTTGATCAACAGCGAGCTCCCAGTTAAGATAAGCATCAGGATCATATTTGCCATTGAACGCAGGTATAGTGAATTTAACTTTAGCAAAAGAATCATCCTGATTACGTACCTCACGTCGGTGCTGGTTTTGACGCATACCTTGCTGATTTGCACGCCGCCGACGATGATCCCGAGCATTGTGGTTATTGGGAAGCTCTTCATGCTCGGTGTCACCAGCGTAATCAGCATCGCCCTGTTCGTCAATCTCATTATGGGCAGCTTGGCCCTATACAACATTAGCAAGCTGTTGTGACAGGTCCTGAAGGCGTGTCATGATGTTGGCCAGATTAGCGTTGGTGGTGCATTTTGGAATCCGGCCGGAGCTACACCCTGAAGATAGACCAAATGGGAAACATTATCTGCCCCCGCCTAGCTACTCTCTGACACCTGAGGAGAAAAAGGGACTGTGCAAGTGCTTACATGGGGTGAGAGTCCCGACTAGTTATTCATCCAACATTAAGAAACTAGTCTTGATGAAAGGTTTGAAGCTAATCGGTATGAAGTCTCACAATTGTCATGTGATGATGATGCAAATGCTCCCTATTGCAATCAGGGGTATCAAGCTATGATACAAAAAGGTGGTCATCACACAGTTGTGTTACTTCTTTAACACAATTGCTTAGAAGGTGATTGATGCAGAAAAACTGGGTGCTTTACATAGTTACTTGGTAGAGACTCTTGCCAACTTGAGATGTGCTTCCCTCCATCCTTTTTCGATGTCATGGTACTCCTCTTGGTTCACATCGTGAATGAGATAATTGCGCTCGGCCCTGTATTCTTGCATCAGGTGTATGTGTTTGAGCGGTACATGGGCATTCTCAAGGACTCTGTACGGAATCGTGCTCACCCAGAGAGTTCCATGATCGAGGGCTATAGTACTGAGGAAGTCGTTGAGTGTTCAATCGATTACATAAAAGATGCTAAACCGATTGGTGTACCTGTATCTCCACATGAGGGGAGGTTGTCTGGGAGAGGGACCAAAGGAAAGAAAAGATTCATCGATCATGATTACAAAGCAGTGGAAGAAGCACATTTCACCATCTTGCAGCAACTCCAGATAGTGGGGTCGTACATCGAGCAACACCTGAATGAGCTTCACACATAAAATCAAGGCTGGTCACTTGGTTCAAGAACCAAAACCTTCCAGATGGCGAATCCCTAGATAAAAAAAACTCCCATCAAGTTAAGTTACGTCATGGCAAGCGTATGACATTAATGGGTACACGTTTTATACCAAAGCAAAGGAAAAGAAGAGCACGGCCCAAAACAGCGGGGTTCGGATAGAAGCCTATCACACAGCAGGGGAGGAAAAGATCACCTACTAAGTGTTAATAGATGAAATCTGGGAACTCGACTATGGAATGAATCTACAGATCCCTATCTTTCGGTGCAAATGGGTCAAACACCCAAATGGCGTGGTGGTGGACAACTACGGGTTCACAACTGTCGACCTCAGCATTGTAGGCCACAAAAATGACCCGTGGGTACTAGCTGATCACGTCGCACAGGTTTTCTATATAATTGACCCCGCAAATGAAAAGAAACACGTAGTTGTTGCCAGAAAACAAAGAATTGTCGGAGCTAAGAATGTGGAGGATGAGGAAGAATACAATCAGTTCGACGACATGTCGTCTTTCGGAGATCCAGAAAAGATCAAACTTGTAGAAGCAACCCTCGATAGATCTGTGATGCCCTACATGCGCCTTGATGGTGTAGGAAAAATAGTTCAAGGCAAATAGTGCTATGTTAAGCAAAATTATTTTCTAGTGTGATTTTCATGTCATGCAATTTCTTTTCCAATGTGACATACATGTTATGTAACTTCATACCGAGGGCATGTATGGAGTACTAAAATGCTTTAATTAATATACGGGATTGTATTAAGGATATGTATTAAATATATATATCTAGAATAATTTTACCAGCAAAAAATTAAAAAATATATTTAAAACGATTTTCACAGGCGGTTCATTGAGTCAACCTATTTCCACTGGCGGGTTCTTAATCCAACCGCCTGTAGAAATAATTTCCACAGGCGGTTGACTCAATGAACCGCATGTGAAAATGTATTTCCACATGCGGTTTCTTATGCCAACTGCCTGTGAAAACGCATTATATATATAGCAGGGCATTCCCCCGAAACCCTATTCCCATTGACTCACACATCACCACGCGCCCACACCGTCAGGCTGCCTCGTTCCGCCGTCGTGCCCCTTCGTTCTCCGTTTCACTGCCGAGCCCTCTCCCTCTGGCCATTGTTCCATCGCCGTTAGCCACCACTGACATTGTCCCGGAGTGCGTCGCGCCCCTTCCGACACCGAACCCTAGTCCTCCTTCGAGCGGCGTGCCCTCTCCCTCTGGCCTCCGATCGATGCCGACGTCGTCCCATCTGACACCGATGGCCGACGAGGAGTGGTGCCACCCTGCGTCACCATCGCCACGGCCCTCAACGAGGAGGGGTCACCCCACGCTGCCACCACCCCCATGAAGGAGGAGCCGACCCGCGACACCTCCACCCCCGAGGAGGAGCCGCCCGCGCCACCATCCCCGTCACACCAATAGATTAGTAAGCTCTGACATATCCTGAATGGCATACTCTTCGACTTTCCCAGATACATAGGTAATCCCATGTGAGGACCCGACCAAACAGTATTCGAACTAATCATCAGGCAGATTATTAACATAATCACAACATTGATGATTAATCAAAATACCACTCCGGCAGTCCCGGCACGTGTTTTGTGCCCAAGGATCGGAACACATGCCTTCCAACATATTCTTCACAACACAGTTTAATAAAGAGCAGGTAATTAAACACTTATACTACAAGTCTTTAAACATGCAGTTCTTTCCATAATTTACATCAAAAGGAAACAACAACTACGCAGCAGAAGATAAACCTATACAACAAAAACCGACGGCGCCATATGCCCTTAGGCACCATCCCAAAAGTACCGAGTTTGGAGTAGAGTGTTCTACTCCTGCTCGCCACCCTGATCGACAGGCACAAAGTAGTCGAACACCGTCTCTTCCTCACCAACCTGTGAACCTGCAACAACTTAAGGGCAACACCTTGAGTACGAAGGTACTCGCAAGTCTTACATAGTATGGGTATATATATTCCCGACTCTAAGGATCATGCATTAAGCTGGTAGCAAGAATTAAACATGGTTAAGTTAATTAAGCGGTAAGCATCCTAGACATAGGTGTGAGCAACTAATTTAACCAACTTATATGAAACTACCCTGCCATAACCAACAACTGAGCATATGTAAAAGTAACAACAAGTATATCAATGTGAACAAGTGCCAACTCGAACCACCAACCACTAACCACCATACCCAGACCATAATCACATGTCAAACCATCTCATGCCATCATCCACAAACCACAACGAGAACACTACAACCGGGTGCAGATAAGCGATAGATATGCTCATAATCGAGAGCGCGACAGTTCAAACTATTTATACACCTTGCAGGGGGATACTCCTGGACCCAAACGACACGAGGACCATACGGCTTGTGCCATCCGCTAAAGTGCACACAAGGGGTACCCGTGATAACCTTTTCCAACCAGCCCCAACCGTGTGGGGCATTCATCGCTCGGCGCGACAATACTAGAACTACTCCTAGAGCAAACTGGTACCGCTTACAAGTCTGCCCGCTCACACCGTCGATGTTCACATCCACAAAGCCACAGCTGCGAAGGTATTCGGCTCGCGTTACTATTAGATCGGCATGTGGTGAGTAAGGTAAGTGCTAAGGCCAACTACCATGACGATCGGCCTTAAACGATGCAAGCGGTCTATGGTGCTCGGGTTTCCTCTCCCGACCTGCCCCCTGGACTTTCCACCGAGGCGGACGACACCCCTAACACCGCCCACATCTCGTCTCATACTCACCACTCACCAACCATACCATCACCAACAACATGTAATTGTAAACAGTAGTAGATCCTATCCTCGCGAACAACAGAGAATGCCGTCGTTGGACTTCTACCGAAATACCTAAGCATTACTAAGCATAGCGAAAACCTTTAGACATCGACATCACCTCTAGGCTTCAAGGAACATACATGAACTCGTGACCAAGGCAGAAGAATACAGCGGCATAGGTTCTACCCAAAGGTACCCGACACATGCATACATACATAAGCATAGATAACACTTTAGACTTTCAAGTTAACACGGTGCAATATGATAGATGCTTGCCTTGCTACCCTGGATCAGAAAGATACGGCGCGACGGGATAGCCTTCGGCCTCTGGAATCAACTGATCGGCAGTCACTATAAGACATACACGCGTGCAATGCCATGAGTATGAATAAAGTGCAACAATCCATGCCTCAATATGCACAAGATGAAATGCCATAAAAAAAATATGCTTTACAATGCATGAAAACATTTTTCCTAGCTAGAGCAAGTCATAAGAAAACTAGCAAAATTGGATTCACCAACTTTGGATTTGTGAAGAATTATCGGTGAATTAATGAAGCTTTAACCTAATTAATTAATCTCAGAAATTTAATTCAACATTTAATGGCTAGGGATATTTTTAATAGATAGAGTAGTTTATTATGAATTTTACAAGTTTCAGCCAACAGAAAACTATGCTGAAACAGCTGACAGCGGTCAGATCGCCCGCGTATAGAGAGTTTTGGCCCTGACGGTCTGACCGGCCTGAGCTGGCGATCAGACCGCTGTCTACAGCTGGGGAAACTTTGCGAGCTTGCCGGCGATGAATCCAGCGAAAACTTCAAAAACGGTTTGGACTAAAATAACTCTAGGATGTATGTGAACGTTTGACGTGGACGTTTGGACGACATCTATGGCCCAAACGTGTAGAACCCATAAAGTAGATCTATAATTGGAAAAGTGGGGTTCCACGGCGAAAAACTAGATGCCGATCGATTCGACCGACGAAAATATGGAAAGAGGGTATCTGGATGTTCACCTTGTCATTGGCGAACTTTCTAGCAGATCACTTCTCCGCCGGAAAGCTCCAAACTCCGAATCCGGCTTCCGGAAGGTGGGCGTGCCTAGGGGGAAGAAAACGGTGAATACCGGCTCGAATCTTTCAAAACAGTGAAAACCAAATGGATGGATGAGTAGCTCTTGAGCGTGTGGTTGCATGGGTACCACACATGTACCTCAGCTTCGCTTGTAGTGGCGGGAACCAAGGGGGAAAGGGAGAGCTTGAGAGAGAGAGAGTGAGAGGAAGAGAGTGGGGGCTCCCTGAGGTGTGGCCGATTGGGAGAGGAGAGAGGAGCACATGGGGGAGTGAGGGAGGAGAGAGAGAGGGTGGGTTGCTGCTCACTTAAGAGAGAGAGAGTGAGGGATATTTCCCTCATGTGTGCCCCACAAGTTACAGAAAAAGTCCGATTTTGCTTCTAATTCAATTCTCTCTCCAATTTTCTTTTCTCCCACCTCATTAATCCAAATCGAGGTGCGGTAGAGCTCCAAAAACTCCAAAAATTTTATGTCGTGATTTAAATCCTTAGGAGATCCTAATCGCGAATTCGCAATGCAAATTTCAATCTGGCAAGCGAAAGTGATCCAGATTCAAATGATGCATGTTTAATACTAAACATACAATTATGGATTTCGGGCGTGACAAGCCTCCCCCCCCCCCCCCTCTAGACATTATTGGCCATATTTTGACTAAGCTAGTTGTTTAGCAGTTCCGATCAGAAAGCAAAACTGGCCCAGTAGTGAGAACTATTGCTGTTCTGAAAATGTGACCTTGAATAGGATTTGTCAGACAAAAGACACACCAACGTTTGCCATGAATGAACTACCTATTGAAGGTACGCGGCTCTGGTAAGATATTAACAAAGTGATCAGAAAGTAGTATTTTCGCTTCTCAATACCTATGGCACATCCAACAAAAGTTTTTGCCATGTGATTATAAAAGATTACAGGAAGATCCTGGTCAACATAACTTACGGGCAGTGACAGATCTTAAACAGCCATTCTGTGATTACCAGCCTAGCAAAGAGGGATTAAGATATGTAATTTGATTTGAGTTATCCATGTTGCCTACAGAATATTTGCATGTCATGTTGGAACTCTTAGCAGTTACCTGAAAAAGGTGTAAAATTGTCTTGTTGCAACTGTCTGTAGCTACTTGTGCTGAGGAGGTTTAATAACCAGTTACATGAAAAATTATAATATGCTGAGTTCAGACAAGTTGACACTGATAACAGTTTGAATAAGCTAGTATTAATGAGTTATAACCTCTTCAATAAGCACTGCCACTCCAACATTGCCACATCAAAATAAGCAGTGATTATTGCATCTTGATTCCTTTTCTTTCCTCTAAAATAATATACCATATGAAAAGCTTAAAACACATACCTTGATTCCTTTTCTTTCCTCTAAAATAATATTACTCATTGCAATTTGATCTTTATTACATCTTGCTTCACAATGGCATATTGGAACCAGAAATTTCATTGATGAACCATTGGATACGTGTCAGTTTTTTTCATGTAACAATAATCCAATGGTCGAGTAAGTACCATAGGGCAGAGAGAACAATTACCCCTAAAAAACTAGAAGGAAACAGGAGGTCGGATAGGAACCCAAGCCCACTTGCAATAGAGGGTGCCCCAGTAGAGAGGACGCTCGCAATAAAGGCCTCCCTAGCACAGAGGACGCTCACAATAGAGGGCGCCCCGGTTCAGAGGACGCTCGCAATAGAGGACTCCCCAGCACAGAGGCTGCTCCCAATAGAGAGCGCCCTGGCACAAGATGGGGCGGATACAAGCAGGAGGTCAGATAGGAGCCCAAGCCCGCACCAGTCGTCCTCCTCTGATATCAGCGAAAGCTCGAGCTCATATCACAGCCCGAGCCCTGTTCCATGCGAGCGGGAGAGCCAACGTCGGGAAAGTGACAACGACTACAATCCCGTCGAAGAGGTATTTAGCTGAGTCAATGCATTTTATACTTCTTAATTAAATGGATGAATATTTTTTGTTTATGTCAACTCTCTTTTTTTCTCTCTAGATGGTAAGGGTACAAAGATCTTCACATCGATCATCTGCACCACAACCTTCTGCTCCCTCTGTGCTCGAAACTTCGAGTCCCTCTAGGGGTACGCTGAAACAAAGACGGGGCAAGTGAAGCAAAAACAAGTTGCCATTCGACACTTATATAATAACGCAAGTTGGTATTGAAGGGGAGCCTATTGCACCTCGTGAGGCATGCGCCAAATTCCGCAACAGTTACGGATTTCTTGTGAAGGAGTACGTTCGAATCACAATAATTGATTGGCGGTTGTTGCCGAATGAGATGAAGGAGTTCCTGTGGGCAACATTGTAGAGAACCATCCGATTCCCCTCGGGAACAGAGGAAGCCGCCAAACATAATGCATTGAAAATTATGGGAAAGAGCTTCCGGGGCTGGAAGAGTGAGCTGAATAAGGACTCTGTGAAGAAGAACTTGGTACCCTTTAATAAATACGGAAAGATTACGCCAGACCAATGGGCAGAGTTTGTTAGACAAAATACCACGCCTGAGGCCATCAAACTGGGTGAATCGTTCCAGCACCTTGCGAAGAAGAACAAGTACCACTATCACCTGAGCTCGTCTGGGTATGCTCCCAAAATTCCTGAATGGAGGAGACAAGAAAAGAGGCTGCTCAGGCTGGGAAACCCAACCCTTTGGGAAATTGTGACGAGCGAAGCAGGAATTGGGTCAACGCTCAGTCAAAATGTACCGAGTCTGGGGACTTAGCCTTCAAAAGCCCTGAGACCATGGAAGTGACCCAGACCATTCAAGGGATTGCTAACGAAGGGTCTCTAGAGCCCGACAGGGAGATTGATCTGCTTACCAAGGCCCTGAGGAACAAGGAACACCCGAGTCGTACTCGAGACATTGGATCAAAAGTGGGCTGGAAGCATGGGTTCCTAGATGCCGCGGGCCAGTATAAGACCTGTCATAGATATAAGAAAACCCTAGTAGAAGAGATACAAGAACATGTTAAGGTCCAGTTCATGAAAATGTCGAATGAAAAGGAGAAGGAAAGGGCGGCATTAGTGATGATAGAGCAACCAACCAGCCCAGGCTTGCAGAGCAGCGTCGGATCCATGCAGGTCGATAACCAGAGATATCCTATGGATGATATCACAGTGGCTACCCCTTGTATGCTACATGTTCTGATCGGCAAGGGAGACTTCACAGTTGAGTCTACCACGGGCCAGGCCATTCCAGACCGTGTGTTTCACACTCAAGATATTCCGGCCGGTTACACCAGGGTACAAGTGGACTCAGTACAACCACTTTTCATGAAGTACAAGGTAGACATCAGCACACATGAGGGTATCGAGATTCTCAATGAGGCTGTTGGCAACTTCATTCTGTGGCCCAGGCGGGATATTATCTTCAACCGTCATAAGTTACAATCGTCAGCGTCACGGCCACCCCCGTGCCCAGCATCTCTACCTTAGGCACCTCCGCCCCAAAGCCAAGCATCTCCACCTCAGGCACCTCCACCCCAGAGCCAAGCCTCTCCATCTCAGGCACCTTTGCCCCTACACCCATTATCTCCGCCTCAGGCACCTTCGTCCCCATGCCCATTATCTCCGCCTCAGGCGCCTCCACCCCAGAGCCAAGCCTCTCCACCTTAGGAACCTCCACCCTAGAGCCAAGCCTCTCCACCTCAGGTACCTCCACCCCAGAGCCAAGCCTCTCCGCCTCAGGCACCTTCACCCCTGCGCCCATTATCTCCGCCTCAGGCACCTTCTCCCCCGTGCCCATTATCTCTGCCTCAGGCATCTTCGCATCGTGCTTCACTGTCTGTGACTCCGACACCTCTGCCTCCAACGTCTGTGACTTCGGCACCTCCGCTTCCAGCGTCTGTGACTTTGGCACCTCCGCTTCCAGCGTCTGTGACTTTGGCACCTCCGCCTCCAGCGTCTGTGACTCCAGTATCACCGCCTCCAGCATCTGTGCCTCCAGATCCTTCACCTAAGCATCGGAGAGTCCCATATGAAAAGACTCTAACATCTCCGGTAGAGAGGTGGCTTCTGTCCTCTAAAGCAAAAGTATCATCCGCTCCGGAATCTCCATCGAAGGGCAATCTCGTGAAAGAGACTAGCAAAACATTAGGTACCCGTCAGTTGGATTTCTTGCCTACACTGGATGTTCCTAAGAAATATGAGAATGGCAAGCCATTTATGCCATTGTTTCAACTCCAAGAAGGTCCATGGGAGATGAGGAGATTCCACAAATGGTACATGAGGGCATGTCGCACGGGGTTCTCCATAATCACTGCTTATGTCCCCGCTAACGTTTTTCTAAGCAGAGACTCCTATCTCATGGTGGATTTTAAGGACATGACCGATTTGTTCCGTCGTGAAAAACTAGACATCAATCTCATAAGCATGTGGTGCATGTAAGTGTATACAATCTATCCCTATGTTCATATATGTACCAATATATGCTATGGCAGCTAATGACTAGTGACTTGTTCAGTAGAATGCAATTTAACACTGTGGAAAAGTTGAATGTACCAGTTGGATTCATTAATCCGCAACGAATTTCCCAGCCCAACCTGATCGTGAAGTTGAGGATAGATGACCCCCGGATTAAGGGGAAGAGTACCAAGGACAAAGCAAGGGTCATAAGAGAAATGACCAAATTACGCAGGCTTGACATGTCAACCTACGTAGGAAGGGCTATGCTAGAAATGCAAGATAAGGACTACATCATGGCTCCCTACAACTTTAAGTAAGTGTGATACGTCCAGAACCTAACATAAGTATTCAATTTAATTGGTCGATCAAGAACCTAACATAAAGATTCAAGTAGCGGTCACTTTATTTGTATAATGCTGATGCCAAAGTCGAGCAGATCCTTGACTCAGCCGATCTCCCTCAAAATTGTACCAAGATCTCATCGACGTTATACAGAGGTAAAGAAAATCCCCATATATAAAATTCTTATAAATCATTTATGAATTGATAATTAGTTATTGGCAATCGAATAGGGTGTACAGGTGGTATGTAACAAAAGGTGGGATACACAATGCGACCAAGTGGGATGCGATGGCGGTTCGTACATATTTTTCAGTAATTACACACCTCTAATGCTTGTATCTCACTATTTATGACGAAGAGTTTTGTTGAACTAAAGAATACGTTGCATTTTTATTTGAAGTGCCACAAGCAAGGTTTCGACACAAGGGTAAACGGGAGGTACACAACGAACCCTGAGGACGTAAGTCATCATTGCGCTTGCACATACTTATTTGGTTTTGTTTTCGTTGTCAATAGTGTTGTATCTCTTTAAGTTGTGTTTTCATTAAGGCTCGGATGATCGAACCTACCCACACCTCTCTCAAAGACGAAGATATCCAAAACGTCCAACGTGACATATGCCGGTTCATCATGCACGAAGTCATCCACAAGAGTGGTAGATTCTTCAATCTCGGAGGCGAATTAGCTAGCCATCCGAGGCTTTGTGAGTGGGAGATGAAAGAATACTTGTGTTGAATATTTGGCTTGTGATGTAAAAATATTGTACTTGTGAATAATTTTGTATTTGTGTTAAATATTAGACTTGTGTTGATTCAAATGCTGTTGAAATCTGTGATTTGGAATCTTTCTTGAAAATGTGTTGAAATCTGGAGAGAATAATATATATATACTCTTTATTATTTTTTGAATAAAATACATACCACATGTGGGTCTTTATGTCACCCGTCTGTGAAAATCTACCTATCTACAGGTGGTTACTTAATAGAACCGCCTGTGAAAAGCTATTTCCACAGGAGGTTCACTTAAGAAACTGTCTGTGATGATCAATTTACACAGGTGGTTACTTAAGAGAACCACCTGTGTAAATCGATCATCACAGGCGGTTTCTTAAGTGAACCGCCTGTGATAATAGGTTTCCACATGCGGTCTCTTTTGCATCTGTGGAAATCGTCCATTTCCACAGACCTTCGATCGCAGACGGGTTGGCTAAACGCCTGTGCAAATGGGTTATGACTCGTCTCTAAAAATAGCTTTTGCAGTAGTGACAGGAAACAGTCTTGGGACAGGACGGGATATTCTCATATTGCTTTCATCCCTAGTTATGATTAGAGCAAAATGTGTCAAGAATGTACCGAATGGTCCTGCCAAGTGTCGTAGGTCATGTTACAACATTTTTTTATTGATTTCGCTCCGGTTTAACTTGGTCTGAAACAGGGCCAAAAATGGGTCAAGAATATGTTAATTTCATGAAAGTTATGACTAGGCGAAATATGTCCAGAACATACCTTATAGTCCTCCCAGGTGTTGTAGGTCATATTAGAGTTTGTTTCAGTTGATTTCACTTTGGTTCTAATTTTCATGGGAAATGGACCTGAAAATGGGTCCATAATAGGTGAATTTTATAAAAGTTATGACCGAAGTGAAACGTGTCTAGAAAACACTAGATGGTCCTCCAAGATGTCATAGATCATGTTGAAGCTTGTTCGAGTTGATTTCGCTCCAGTGTTATTTTTTATGAAAGTAGCATCTAATCCTCATAAATATGAATACGAACAGTGAGAAACCAGCTAACCTCATGGCTTAATAAACGTGTACGAGCTCATGTCATAGGACCTTGCAACTTATAGCGCGTGTATCCGCGTGAAGAAAACTTACTCCTCATTCTCTTTTAGAATTTGATTGTTGTTGGTCCTTTTTTAACTAATGATCTCACCAGAGTAGTTCGCACCAGAGACTCTCTTTTCTATCGCTTGCTTTTTACTCTCAAGACAACGGTCGGTCTCTAAATGAGACCGTTGATCATTTTTGTTGACCTTTTTCGATGCTTTTTTTGGGTGACTCACCAACCGATCCCGTATTGACCAATAACAGAATGGTATGAACAAATCAAAGTCGTTAGATTTGGTAGTTCTCCATTGACCCCTCTCTTTATCCCTATTGAGAGACCGATTATAATAGAGACGATAGAACAGTAGATAGAATGAATTCTTGTTCTTTCTTTTATTGCAGTCATGTTGATTTATACATAATGAAAGGACAAGTTCATATCCTTTTAGGAGACATCCCTGCCCAATGGGTGTCTAATTGATCATTAAGATTTGTATCAATTTGGTCATCTGTATATAACGCAATGAAACCTCCTCCCAAAACCATATGGGAAAAATATGAAGAGAAATAATCGTAATATGCCATTGAAAACTCTTTAAAAACCCAGTGGAAAAATTGGGAAAAAATGATGTGACATATATGAATGCTTGTATTAATATTGCCTCATTAAAAATCTTATATGAGAAACTTTGATAGGAAAAACTTATAAAAGAAAAGAGTGTAATATTTATGATCTAGGGATCATTTGACATGTTATATTTTAAGAGTTTACTCCCATGAACTTTGCAACTCTTGAAGTCGTCTCTTACCAATTCCATGAATGGAATAAATATATGGGTAAAGACTTTATGAATAAATCTGTAAGATTTATCACATGATATTATTTGCAAAGTATCTATCTCCCCATTTTTTGTAACTCTTGGGGTTTTGTGATATTACTCTTTATATAACATGTACGTATTTCAGCCGTACAAGCCATACACATTATTATGTGTGGTTAATCATTCTGATGAACCAATACCACACGATTATTATGTGTTGTTAATCATTCTGTGAAGCTATACATATTCATGTAATGCTTCATATAATTATTTCAGAATGATTAGTGGAAGTAGCCATGAGAGTCTGATTTTGATGACTTCTATTAGAAGGCTTTTTCATCATATAAGAATGCAAGGTATGTCTATGATCTAATATTATGGGGATCATATAAATAACCAATATCTCTATATCCAACCATAGTCATGTTTTGGTTTTTCTGATAGAACAAAACAAAAATTATTTTGTACATTAGAGATATCTGTGGATATGTTTTACTCCTGCTCAATAGCATTTTGTTGGAGTTGCGCTATGTTTAGATAGCAAGTTATCTGCAAATACAATATTAGGCATGTTGCAATTTGCAAGATACATTAGCGCTCTAAAGGTATTGAGATATGGAACTTTAGGTCCTAATATCTCTTCATCATTATCCTGAGATTTAGATGGATCTTTATCCATATTAAGGGATTGGATGACTCTAAGTATTTTGATGGATATGATATATCTATATTGAATTTTTTTCAATATCTTTTGGATATATGCAGACTAGTATGCAAATATTCCTGGGGGAATATACTTAAGTTGTCGACTTAAGCAAAATTTGGTTTTACCCATATGTTTCATCTCAATTCCGTCTTAAGATGATTGTATGCTTCTTGTGTATTTCCAATGATATCAGATCATCTATATACACTAAGGTGATACAAAATCCTTTTTAGAATTTCTTTATAAACACATATTAGCAATCCTCATTATTTGAATAATCCTTCTACAGAAAGAACTCATTCAGTTGGTTGTACCATATTTATCCGACTATATTAAGCTATGGAGTGATTTTACACAATACATGTTGCGATTTACTTTGGAATTCGGAATTGTAAGCCCTTCAGGGACTTTCACATAGATATCCAAATTTAGTGACCAGATTTTGCCAATAATATTAAATATCAGAACATTATTCCACTTATAACTGGAGAGTACATTGAAAATCGATGTCGGGTCTCTACGTGAACTCTTGTTCTACAAGCCTCGCTTTGTATCTCACCACCTCATTAGTTTTATTCCGTTTGCAGACGAAAACATTTGATCCCACAGGGAGTACATTTTGAGTAGGCATTATTGTGGTAAATACATTTCTTTTATTGAGCGAGTACTATTCTATCTCAATTGTTTCCTTCTATCTAGTCCCGTCCTGGTGCTTGAGGCACTCTGCTATAGCTATGGACTTTGGCCTAGATCCAGTTGAGGAGAAATATTTGTCAACAATTGTAGTGTTTGTATGATTCTCTAGAATCGATATAGTTTTTGTGGTTATACCATTTAACCCTTATAACTCATTGTGATTTCCGACAACAATAGAGTTAGGGTGTTTCGATGTCCCAGCACATTAAAATAGTACACACATTTGTGCTGGATCATGAATGTTGAGCATCCATAGACCTTGTATATAGTATCTATAAGGTGTCAGTAAACTTCAAGTTGATTAGCATTTCCTGTTTTGTTTTCGCGGATGCTTATAAAAAAGCATTATCCCTTGTGACCATATTTATTTGCATTTGAGAGTTGAGTTGTTTTATTATGTACCTCTATTCTTTCTAGTGTATTGAGTGCGAGAATATAATTTAGTGACATATTTGAATTCAATAAATACATATGACAAATCATTTGCATTTGGGAGTTGAGACCCATCTCCTGTACCCGTAGCCTTGTCTCCCCATCTTCGAGCGTCTCCCAATCTCCCCACCTCCCCGTCTTCTCATCTGAATGAGTGGCAAGTTCAAGCTAGATTGTGGCAATAGGCAGATCTAAATGATTAGCAGAAAATATATTTGCTTCAAGACCTAACTAGTCTTTGATTAACCATAAGTTGGTACGTTTAATTTGTCCCTTGCTAATTGCTAGCTATCTCCCAATCTCCCCTCTTAATTGCTAATTTGTCCCGAGGGTCTCCCAATCTCCCCTCTTTTTTATATTTGGAAAGTTGTTTTATTAGGTATCTCTATTCTTTCTAGCACATTGAGTATGGGAATATGATTTAGTGGCACATTGTTTGTCAATAAATGCATATGGTAGATCATTTCCAATGTGTTGCGAATTTATGAATCTTCAAACTTCATGTTTTGATTATTTAGTACATGGATCTATGGACTGAATGTCCATATTTAAAGACTAAATGCATGTGACATTCTAATTTATTTTCTAGTATTCTTTGAGGTACTTTTAATCTCCCCCTAATGCTTGAAAATTGTCCTCATTAGTATACCATGCTGTGAATAAGTCCTTGTTAAGGGCTCAAAGTATTTATGATTGATGAAAAATATACCTCATATAGAACCTTAATTTTCTATGATGGCATATTGATGTAAGTGTTAATATTAGTATAATGTAACCAGGTTATCACATATTGGTATATTTAGTTTTATTATCATGCAAGACCTCATTTTGTTGATTTAATTGCAATAAATACAATAATACAATCAGATTGCAAATCAGATAAACGATATAGGAGATAATATCATATCGAGCGTGCTATAAAAAAAAGTATATTTACTTTAACCAACCAAAATATACCACATCAGCATGGATAAAACTCATCTAAAATATTAATAACTCTATCCAACAGTTTTAAACAGACAATCTAATCCAGCATCTAAGAAGAATATTTTCTCTAGATGACCATCCCATCTACCTTGCCCTTTAACCAAATACCTCAAAAACCATTCAGAAATACACCTTTCAACCAAACACACCCTAAAGGGTTAAAAATAACCAGTCTTAAGGTATTGAACCCCAAAAGCTGGCTGTTCCCATATTCAGTAGCCAATTAGAAACATGCAACCCAAATAGGACGAAATTACAGATATAAATGAAAGCATGGGGCAGTCATGATTGGTGCCACTCATCTGTCGACTGCCTTTGTACCTGATATGGCAGGTACAGCTGCTTACAAAGCCTCATCGCACCGAAAAGGTATCCACAAAAACAATGGTTTCTGCAATCTTCTAGCATCCATCTTCCTTCTAAAATTTAAACTTCCAGAACATCGACGAGTGAGAGTCATCCACAGCATAGCGCAAACTATCGATATTATGGTCCAGATGGCCATATCTCCCAATTTCTTCTGTCAACAACGCCAATAAATCCTTGTAACGTGATTGCTTTTTCTGAAGCACCCGAAGGTATGCAGATAGGCCAAGCCACATGGTTTCTTTTCGCCTAAGCTTCAGAACTGGACGCACATTGTATTGCAGCTCAACATCTTGGGTCCGCCTGACGATGAGGCTATGCATGTATCTGCTTAAGCGAAAAATGAAGTCACAAGGAAAGCCGCTAACGATTTCCAATATATTGGATACTGTAAAACTTTGTTAACGTCATACAGTCAATAAATAGTAAAAACCAATATGTTTCTAGATTACTACGTGCATAGTTCTCTGTACAGTAGAAAATGTCAAAATAATTATGGTACCTGAAAGTTCTCTTAATTATATGCAGCAGCTCCGGTTTGCTCATGTTGACATCAGGCATGCTCCGAACATAACAATGAAACTTCATTGCACATAACAGGAAGGCTTGATATATATTCAGTTTTACAGTGCACGGTGAGTTGATCGTGGAGTCATAGAAAATGGGATGACACTTTGGACGCATATAGTGACATAGCTTGCTTTGAAGGTACTTTGTTGAAGAATGCATCTTGACAGTGATGGTGGAGGAAATATTGATGTCTACATACCTGTTTATGATATATGCACTCCATTACTTCTTTAACATGATTGAGTTTATGAAATACACACTCCAGATCTAATGTTAATAGAATTATATGATGTTTAGAATTTGAGCGGCCAAACGTCCTAAACTTTATCATTTGAAAATAGTACCATCAGATTTCTTATGCAAAAGTTTCAAAATATAACATTTTTGTACCTTTTATTTTTTTACTAACACAATATTATGAAAAGTAATGGTCAAAGACACGTATTAGAGACTGTGTATCATATATTTGGATAGAGGCCAGGACAATTTGAATCATATTTTAACCTATATAACATGTTCAGGTTTTCATTCACAAGCTAGTAAACAAAATTCACAAATAGGGGAATGTCAACAGATAAGATGGCAAAAACAGGTCTGTTTTAGCTGAGATTGATTTACACCTCAGGATTAGAAAAATAGCCAGTTGTCCTACTCAATTCATGATGTATATTAACAGAAAATGGAAGGACCAATGAGGTTCATCTCCATATTGAGTTATTAATCAACTGAATTTGCCAACCAAAAATTAGATATTGCCAGGCATACCTTGTATAATCAGCTTGAATCTCCAAAGATTCACAATTTATAAGCAAACCACTCCATGGTATGAAAGAGAATCCATCATCACCCCTGTAAAGCCTATTACGGCAATGCTCGCTGTTTGCAACCTCAAAGTTGAAACCATATTTGCTGTCGTTCATGTAGCAATTGTAGTAGACAAAGCCTCTTCTCATCCTATTGAAAAAATTTAGAGCACGCTTCTTTGAGAAAGATATGAATATAAAGTCATCAATGAACCTCATCAATAAACTCTTAGGTGTTGAAACATCCTCTTCTGAAATAATCTTGCCGTCATGAAGAAATTTCGATAGCACAGAATTTTCAAGGTGACCGTAGTACAGGGAACAAAGGTTGGGAGATAACTTGCTTCCTTGAGCAATCCCTACTTGCTGTAAGTAAAAGTTATGCCCAATCTTCAAAATACTGTGCTTGACTTGCTCAGAAAGGAGACACTGAAGCTCTTTCTTCCGTATGATGCTAGTTTTTCCCTGATTTTCCAGAAAGGAAGTTCTTTGACATTATGCTGATTGATAATTTGATTGTAGCACACTAACAATAGGCAGTGAACAAATTGCCAAGGAAAGATACCGCTACAGCATGAAAGGTGTTACAGACTCGTTTTGTGGTCAACTTAGAGAGAGAGCCGTCCTAGCACCTGACCGAGAGGCATAGGAAAAGTTTCCCTAAGCACTTCCCACATCAGGAGGTTTGTTTATTGTAACTGGTTTTATTAGGATTATTGGAGGCAAGCAGAAAATGAAGTAAATTTGCAAAATCCTTTTCTCATTCTTTCTTGTCACAACTGGCTGCATGCCACAGCAAGAGCCTCAAATGGTGCACAGAACAGTACCACCACCAAAATCCACATTCATTATCCCTCAATTTGACCCATAACAAAATGTGATAACAATTTAAGAGACCAGAAAACAAGTGATGTATGAAGAATATATACTAGAATCCTAATTGTCCCCAATGGTTCTAGAGTTACTTTCCAAGCTTAGCAATGTGAAACCCATTTTAGCAACCAAGTAGTCTATAAATTTCTATGATAATAATTTCACTCATCAGATAGGTTACATGTTGACTTATCCAAATTAAGAATCTACGGTTTACAAACTATATCTGGGGCCATGTATCGACTTACTGAATCTTTGTAATATAATTCTTCAGCATCTAGCAGGGTAGAAGTTCGGAGGAGTCTGTAAAAAGGGATCTGAAAGACTGAAATATCACCAAAGAACTAGCCATGGATAGGGGTGCGTGGAAGTTAGCTATCCAAGTGCCAGAGCCATGACTAGACTTGCAAGATCTTATGGGTTTCATCTCTAGCCTACCCCAACTTGTTTGGGACTGAAAGGCTTTGTTGTTGTTGTTGTTGTCTAGCAGGGTAGAAGTTCGGCGTATGGAAACCAGTGCTACCTGGACATGGACACGGGTGTCAGAATCCGACTTGGATTCAGGTGTCCGATTCGGCAAAGAATCTTTGGACATGCGAAATACAACTTGGAATCCAACACGGGTGTTGGAATCTGACTTGGATTCAGGGTGTCCAATTCGGCAAAAAAAAAAAAATTGGACACAGATCAATATAACAATGCGAACATACACAATTAATGGAAATAAATAAATTTTTTTATGAACACTTTCCTTCTGTAATTTGTAGGAAATATTGCTTCATATTGTTCACTCATATAGCTGAGAGTGGTTCGGTCCTAGAAAACTCAACAAACTCAAAACAATGGATGTTACGACAATGTGGCGAGGCACGGCGACCCACTACCTTCACACTTTTACAGCTCTTATAGCGCGCGGCGTAGCGGCACCATACACACATTGGCATGGCGAATACATACATCAAAGATAGGATAGTAGGAAATTATATTGGTAAATGACAATGTAAATATAGCTCAAAAGTGATAGTCTAGAATTTTACGAAATCAAAAGTGCCTACTGTGCTTGCTAATTAGCTGCTAATATGCTATAGCTACTTTGCTTACTAATTGACTCATTACCAATACAATTGCCTATAGCTACTGACTACTGTGCTAGTGAAACATCAAACATGGTACTGTTACCTACACCTACCATGAGCTAGTGAAGTAATCCAAATATCCAATTGCTCCATTATCAATCCAATTGAAACATGGTACTGTTACCTACCATGAGCTCTATAGCATCTGTTTCCCAATCCAATTGCCTATAGCAGCACAGAGGAGTACTAGTGCTTATGCTACAGCACTTCAGCAGTAGTGCTATAGCCTATAGTATATACTTACTGTGCTGGTGTGCTGCTGCTAGTATTCGCACAGAGGAGTTCGGCACTTACTCAAGTACTCGACAGACGAATTGAGCAAAGCGCAAAGGCGACAGGCGGAGCGGCGGGGGAGACCAAGAGATGGCAGAGGCAACGAGCAGAGCGGCGGGGCAGCAACGGAGGCGGTCGGTAGACAGCGAGGCAGAGGAGATCCGGATGGGAGGAGGCAAGCCAAGGGCCTGGTAGGGCGGGCTGAGGGCGATCGTCCCGGCAATGGCGGTGGTTGAGGTGGCTCAGGCTAGGGCTTGGGTGAGGCGATTGAGAGTCAAGAGGCCATGGCTCGGGTTGACTGGTATGTGTATGTCTATCTATTCTAAAGTCGTCGCCCTTTCCTCGCCAATCGCCGCCGACTATTGCGACATCCACGGTGTGAGATGTCGCCACAGGACACCAAATCCGCTCCACTACGATATGGCGGACATACTCTCTGGAGCCATGGCGACGGTGGAATTTCCGCCACGCCGCTATAGTGTCGCTGCACCGACACCTTAACAACTATGCTCAAACAGTAAAATCGTACACCCTTGACAATCAAATAGACACTATGTTGCAATCACTAAGTTATCCTAGGTCCCAAATATCATGTTTTTCTTTTGACTTCTAATACTCTGTGATTTTAGGTGATGGTGTTCAACCTCCATTATTTCTGGCATTCTTCACGGATAAGAAAAAAAAATAAGGACAAAAATATTATGATTTCAGTAGCTTTCTATGACAAACATTTGAATATGCTTTACTGATAGCTACATGTATCTCAACAACAATCAAGTTCCAAAGATAGTCAACCCCCGAAGGAGAAATGAAATAAGTTATGACATAGTACCTGGTCAACTAAAATACCACCGCTTGATGATAACTGAATCGAGAAATCACAGATATTGTTACCCTTGCTGATAGAGACATTTGAATCAAAACGGTAGATGGCATTCTTAGAACCATTGCAAACTACTTTGGTACATTTCCTCAGAACATAGTCATCACATTTCAGAACATCATCCACAATTTTCAGTACCATATCATGACTAATATAATCGAATGCCTTCAATACATCAGCAACAACAATATATATCTTGAATTTCTCCTTCAAGTGACTTCTTACTGAAGATATAAAATGCGAAAGATTTTGATGTACATTGTTGTAGTCAAAAACAGAAGAACCAAACATCTCAGGATTCTCATCTCTCACTTTTTTTATAATCAAGTGACACTTATTAAGAAGTCCATCCTTTGATTGAGCTTTGAGATTTACTAATGGTCTCATATCTTTTGCTTTCGGAACAAACCTCACTCTTGAAGAACAGCATGAATGTTTTATTGCTTTCCTGGAAGTGCCACGCAAAATTTTGAAGCTTTGCCTGTTTAGGGAAGCAATAGCATTGCTAGTTAAGTCTCTCCAAATTGTCTTTGGATAATAGAAAACATCGTATCGCCTTGATTCCCTTTCTGTAACATAAAAGTATGCCTCGACTAATGGTATCACAATATCAGAAAACAACCATTTAATCCAACAATGCAGAACATTCTTATGTTTCTCCTCTGAACCATTTGATAACCCAATTTCATTCGCCATTAGAGCAAAACAATTGCAATCGGATAATCCAATATTTGATATCCAAGAATAATGTGATACTTTCAGCTCACCAATACAATCACTTAAGTGAAATGTTTCAAACCGACGCAACTTTATAAACTTCCAAATGTTTGTCCTTAAAGATCTCTTGCTGTAAGAGTTTCCAAGCAATGGCTCCGGTACAATACATGTCAACACTGCCCAGACAAAGGAAACCACTTGCTGATATGTACTGTAAGCCTCCAATTGAACAAAAGATTCATCATAATATGCTGATTTTCCTCCGGTTGAATATCGTGCCTTGCTATCATTCTTGGCCACACTAGTTGCAACCTGCTTTAGATAGGAAAAAGAATATAATTTCTATGATTTAGTTTTCGTTTATACATTTTTGCCATTTTGACCAATGCATATGGATAAGTCAAACACTATACCCACACAAGGTAGAACACTGTGCACACTGGGTTCAACAATTTGCTTTGGTTTGTTGGGCCTTCATAACAGTTGAGAGACTAATGGCTGATGCTAGAACAACAAATCCATTCTTCCATATTTGCATTGGATAGCCATACGTTTCTCTAGGAATCGAAGTTTACAAAAAGTTAATGTATGATTATAGTACTGCATTTTCTCAACATTAAGCAATATATCATCATGTAATTTGCTACTTTAAAAAAGTCAGCAGTGGTGGTAATCTATTTTAAATCGGAATAGCTTGCATTGGTTTAAAACCTCAGAAGACCGTTCATTATTTATCAATTGAAAAGGGGGTCTCATTCACGTTACTTGGTTAGATAATGTGATACAGCTAAGTTATAACATTAAACCTAGGGTCTATGCCGTTGCTTGGACAGGCAACATTAGAGTTTCCATAGCAATGATTTCCATATGATGGTCATTCTTATACTAGGATAGAGAAAAGAACCTTAAACATCAAATCGAACGAAACTTGAAGACATGCAATGGGAACATTGTATTGATACATTGCCGGATATCCAATCTAGAGACAAATGCTTGGCTGTTTTCTGCATATAGCAGCAAGGAAAAGCTTATCCTCAGAGGTGATTAATTTTAGTAAAATGTAACTAGAAGTATATTATCATGATGCAACATTTGACTTGAGTTTTGGGAGAAAATAAATCTGTTCCAGACTTATATCACAAAAGGATGCATTAGCAACGACAAATGCTATTACAAAATTAGATCCCCGCCTGAGAATAAATATGGAAAAAAGACCATATTATCAGACTTTAACCTCGGTACCTTGAAACTTCATCATGAAAAAGCGTAAACAAAAGAATTCCTAGTATAAATAAATGAAAATTTCATGCTCCCGTGGATAGGAGAGGCTATTTACCATGCAAGGACTTGGTCATCTTTTGCTTTTTGGTACGCAGATGGTTTTATTCAATTATACACAGTCCTGAAAGAAGCTAAATCAATAAAAACCTAAGCGGTTCATATTTTATGAAGTTCAATGAAATGAGTCACATTTCACCAAAAATATAAGAAAACCTACAGTTGTATGAATTATTTATCATGCTTGATGATATGTAGGTTGCGCGCGCGCGCGCACGAGAGAGAGAGAGAGAGAGGAATAGCTTGGTAATTCTCTAATTGATTGATCCGATTACATGATCTCTATAAATAGGACTCCCAATCCGAATCCAACTCTATTTCCTAGATGATTCTATCTCTAAACCGAATTATCTTTTACCCAATCTATCTAAACTGAATTATTGCTTACCAAACTTATCTAAACCGAATCTAAACAGACTCTTCAAGCCGATCATAACATCACTCCTTCCCGCGGCAAACAACTTGTCCTTGAGCCAAAACGCAAGGTATGCAAGCTTGAATTCCGCCGCCAGCCAACAGCTTCTAGCCCGCCATCGTCGTCGTAGTCAGCCACCTCAATGTAGAAGAGGCGTTGACAACTGCATGTGGCATTGTCGGCAACCTACTGCTTCTCAAGCTCCTAGATCTGACGCTAGAACTCGGCGGGTGAGACGACAGGGGAAATAGCGACATGGGCAGTCATTGTTTGTGGCTAGTATCTCGATGAGGACGCTCTCCCTCACCGTTGGAGGATCGCCCACCGGGTCCTTAACCTTCACTACCGAGGAAGGCACAAAGCCGTTGTCGAGGCCAACATGTAGTCAAGGCCCATCGGCGATAGCACCATGGGAGGCTTCGACGTCATCACATGCATCATCGCCAACGGTGGTGACTGGTGCACGAAAACCGTCTCTTGCTTCGCCTACGGCGGCGACGACTGTTGCACGAACACCATCTCCTGCTTCGACTACCGAACGGTGTTGAGAGCCTCAACGAACCAATGGGCTCGAGAAGGCCAGCAAGCAGTGGCGGCAGCGACTGGACAACCTTCACCACCGAGAGGCAAAAAGATACATTGGCCATCTATTGTGTTATATCCCCAATCTATTTCTGCATGTCGGTAATCTTCTTGGTCAAAGCCTCCATGGCCTGCATCGTGGCACAATAGATGGCCGCCATGTCCTCGCGCATCACGGCGGTGGAAAAGCGCTCAATGGAATCTGCAAACCAGGTGCCCACGTTGCACAGCGGCACATCATCCAGTGCGGCTGGTTCCTTGCTGGCGGCGACCATCCTAGTGTTCCTAGCAGGCACTGCACCGCCACCCCTTCCACCCCGATTTCAACCATAACTCCCACAAAACACCAACATCGACCACATCCAATTTCCGCATTCACCATCCACCATCCCCACCACCTTTCCGTATATGCAATTCCCATCTGTGCCATAGCTCAATAGCGCCATGGCACAATTACCCTACCAATCGAACCCGTGGGTGGCAACACCGGTGTGCCACGATTTCACAAACTTGAGTTCCCAACCTTTCATGACAAGGAGGATCCACTCATTGGCTCAATTGTTGCGAGCATTTCTTCTGTGACCAGTGAATGACGGAGGGTGACAAAGTGTGCTTGGCGTCCCACCGCCTCACTAGCATCACCCAACATTGGTATTACATGATGGAACGCGACATCAGCACGCCATCCTAGGAACGTTTAAAGGAATTGTGCCACCTTCGCTTTGGACCACTGCTGCGAAGCAACCTACTAGGCAAACTGGCACGCCTTCCCTTTCCAGCAACCGTCGAGGATTACCAAGAGAAATTCTTGGCGCTTATTTGTCACGCGGATCCTCTCTCTACAGCACAACAGTTCATTGTAGGTTTGCCAGATCACATTCGCATCAACGTCGAGCTCCAGGACCCGAAGGATATCCAGATGGCAATGAACGTCGCACCTAGGCTATAGGTGGCCTAGCTACGGCAGGGCATTCACCAGCACAAACAGTAGGCCGCCCATCGATGCTGATTCCAGTGGTGCCCAAACCATCTGGAGCTCAGGCACCAAGCACCTGCACATCCATTACACCTTCATCGCCACGACTCTTCTGTCGCATGTCCCGGGCCAAATTGGCTTAACAGAGGAAGCAATGGTTTTGTTACAACTATAATGAGCAGTATGTGCGCGGCCACCATTGTCAATGCCTCTTTTACATTGAGGTGACCGACTACAACGACACCAGGCCAAATGACATTGGCTGACGGAGGAATTCTAACTTGTCTACCATGTGTTTAAGCTCGAGGACGAGTTGTTTGCCGAGGGATGGAGTGATGTTATGGTCGACAGAGATAAGATCAGAGAGGCTTGAATAGGTAAGATCATAGTTAGGATCGTAATCAAGTTTGTTAGTTTGTTAGTTGGTTTCGATTAGGATTGGCCGGCTATAAATAGCACGGCATTGGTAGCACTTCCCTTTAAGCAAAACAATAAGAAGTCTCTCTCTCTCTCTTATGCAACTACAGCCAGGCCGCCGCCACAGCACCTGGACATTAGGGTTACAAGCACTGGCCGCCCGTTGATCATCCATATAACCTACGCCTCCAAGGTTCTACCAGTACGACTGTATCATATAAATTTCAGATAACAAAACAAATTTTTGACAAGGCAAAGAACTTCAGGATAGTAATAGCTCCGTTGAAAACAAATACAAAACAGCAATGAATTGCTCAGTTGGGTGCTTCTTACATTATTGAAAACAGTAAAAATAGGTTCATCTGTTCATATGTACCTTAGACTTGACAGAAGAATGCTTTAGAAATAGTTTTTTATACTGGCAGCGTTTAGAATTCCTTATTAGATTCTTCATCATTTTAAGCAGCGAAAGACACCTGGTAACAGAAACCATTAGCCATTTACAATAACAAAGTCAATAAGCTAAATTACTAGGTGCAAGAAACATATGATCCTGAATAAGTGCAAAAAAAGAGAGATGAGTAACTATGGACATCTAGCATGTAAACAAGAACAGTTTCTAGTAGATTATGTAAATAGATGATTAGAAAATCTTGAAAGTGAAAAAATATAAATGGGGAAAACTGTGCAATGATGCACCTTCCCAACCCATGGTTCTAGTCAACTTCTAGAATGTCATGTTTTAATTCACCTAACAGTAAGTCACTCATAATGCCACTAGATTTGGATAAGTTCGAGAAAACATGTACTACCTTGAAAAAATATTTGAAGTAACATACTGAGTTGTAGACAGAAAGGGGGAAATAGCGAACAAAATGATCAAATATGCATCAGCTGTTAACTATAATCTGTCTCCATGATCTGGATCAGTACTCAACTACATTATATCTCCATAGAGTTGCATACGGTAATGAATGTAATTCATTATGGACCTACGTACCATTACTCACCTTTGCCAATCACATGCATCGTATTTATGGATGGAATTTTTCTTAATGATGAAATCAAGCTCTTCACAAAGTCTAAAGCTTGTGAACAGAGTTATGTAAAATTTTGAAAAGCCGCTTTACTTAGTGAACCTTACTAGTAATATAAATATAATTAGATATTTGACTAAATATAATTAGATATTTGACTCACGAGAAATTAGAATTTGTTGTAGTAGACTCATGGCAGTCGAATTTCAAGAACTTTGAGCAGCATCCCTTGATTCCAAATATATGCTTTATAAGAGATAGCACATCTGATCTTTTCCTTTTACTTAATATGTCTAACAGCACTAAGGAAAACTCAGATACCATACTGTATGGAAAATCAAATACGCAATGCTAGATTGCCAAACAAAGTTAATGGGTTCGATAAGAAAAAATGATTCTGGAATCAACATGGTGTTAAGTATATATCTAGGCCCATATGGCCTATGAGGAATCTATATATTGCCATCAAGGCTAATATGGACTTATCATCTTCTCACAATCCCAAGGTTAGTAACACATGAGTAGTGCTTCTATCCTCCTAAAATTACTGCGCAAATCATAGTAGCGGTGCATTGAATTGTCGCAAACCATGTCCTTTACGTGCTTTAAGATTAAGTAAATTTAAGAACAATACACTTATGTGGTCATAGTTATCACAAAAATACACTTTTTTAGGAATCACAGTTAGTGACAACTCGGGCCCACATGTAAGACACAGCATACTTATAAGGCATGTCCTCCTTGATGAAATACCAGACATGATCTGGACCAAATTCGTTTTGTGGCAAGACCAGTTGCATGCTTTACAATGTCACTCTGTTTTCTTGTTTTATTTTTAATCCAGCACTACTGTGTCTCCTTAGAAGTTGAAGGGGACAAAAGGGTGCTTTACACTGGGTCAAAATAAAAATGTGGGTTTGGGTTATCAGCTAGCATTCAAACTAACATTGAAAATTGTAGATTTGTGATAGCACATGCAGAGTTTTTGTGGTTTTGTGATATAGGTTCCAAAAGGTGTAGTTTTAGGATAATTTTGGCCACCTAAGTGTTATTATATGAAATTTATTCTTTCAAACCATTAGTTGGATGAAACTGTTTTAACATAGGAAAGCCATTTTAAAAATTAAAAGAGAAAGAAATTCTATACTACACATTTTATATAGCTATCTTTCACTGTGAAGGTCGCGAAACTACAAGTGGTCAAAATTATCATTATGTGGTCACTTTTTTATACATTAGCAAAAGTATCCATAAAATTTTGACTAGATATGTGTAGTTATTTTGTGACAAGGGAAAACTATTCTAGGCATTACTTAGAAAAGGTAAAAAAATATTTTAGGAATGGCTTAACTTTGTGCGAAACAGATGCTCTGATCAATGTTACCTAGAAAGCAGTGAAACCATAGCACGGTGCAATATTCCTCCCTACACAAACATCACATCTCCTTGCACGCCTTCACTTACAGTCCTCCCCTTAGAACCCTATAAGAAAGACGAAAAAGACTTGCAGCTAGTTTCAACAAATCTCCTTCCCTCGTACTCCAGCATCCCAGCTTATATTGTAAAAGTAACTTTGCTGGTTGCATTTGCAAAGCTATTACAGAAAGCAGCAAAAGGATACGGTTGCCATGGAAGACATTGTAGGAAGTCCTACTGTTATAGAAGATAGCATGTCTTGGTATCAATGAATCTACTGATACACATTTGGAAGTATACAACATTAAGCAATTGAAGCAGATGGGACCACTCTGCAAGTAAAAAAATATACTACAAACATAAATTTGTTTTATTAATTCATGATACTGTGACTAAGATATTCAATTGTTCAGTGCTCTGATTTTTTACAATACTCAAAGCAAAGATTATACATTGAAAAACTTGATACGGAAAAGCAGTAGCTATGTAAAAAAATCTTTTACAGAAGTACTGTCAACATTCACTTAAAGATGGAATGGCGAATTGTCCCCTGGATGCCAGGGCCCACTGAAGAACGAAAATCTGTATGAACTTGAACAATAAATTTATCTGTGGTATCCTAAGAAAGGATAGTTATCACCCAACGCTGGGGAAAGTTTCTCCAGAAAAACATGAAACATATAGGTATTGATTACTAGAAAACGTTGTGATAAGCCTCAGGTAATAGTATAAGGTAGAAATGAATAGACCCAACAAGGAAAAATTAACTTTAGTAATTCACAGTTTTATGGTTTCAGGATGACTAAAACTGAAAAATATTCAATCAAAACATGTTTTGAGACCCATTTTTAAACATGCTAGTCACAAGACTACCAGTTTCTTGCATACAACACTCCCACATGGTGGTCAAATATGCATCAAATTATTACTTCCAATTCTTTTGAACACCATAGTCATTTGTCTAAATAGAAACCATAATGTTGTAGAAATAATACTCAAAGATCAAATGATTGAACGAAATAATAATTAGTGCAAATTGACAGAAGTGTCAGCACAAAAGGAAATGGTAAAAGAGAGATGAGGAGATTGAGAATGAACTGACATTCAGATGCAAGAAATTGGAAAGTCCAATTTGGGGACATGTAGATTGTATTCTTGATGTATTGTAACCACACGATAGACCTTGGGAAGGCCTAATATCAAACACAAAACTAGGTGACTTTTCAGAGGACAATACAGATACACCGGCTGGCTCTTTAGTCTGTGAATTATTCACATCACTGCCCATTGCTAAAGAATTGTTAGCTACTGTAGGATCCAAATAGTGTACTTCATCATTCACGTCAGCACCTGAGTCCTCCAATAAAATATCACGGACAATGAAATTACTGTTGTTTATTTTACTCCAGCCTGTTGACGACCTATCCTCAGAACAAATCTGCTTCTGTTTGTTGCGGCGTTGCCAACTGTATAGCCTTTTTCTTTTCCTATGATTCTGAGTATTTAAACTGGAACACTTTGTTGATCGATTAATAGAAGGAAATTTGGAACAAGTACATTCTTCACTTGAACAATTGGGCTCTGTAATTCTTGCAGCGCCATAACTTCCAGAGCTTTGTAGAGCATCAAATTTCCAAGTAGTGGTATCTAGAGAGTAGAACCCAAAATTTGAATTGTTGACACAGGTGTCTCCAGATATGTTTTGCGCTATCTCTGCGTTACACCGCACGTGGCACTGAGGTAACAAAGACATGAAATCAGCAAAGAATAATAATAACATTCCAAGCAATAGACAAGAAAACATAGATATTGTACAAGCCTATCTCTTGATTTTTTTTCTACAAATGCTTAATTGATTATTTTATTTTGGAAGTGTTGTTACAACAGTATTAAGACGTAAATTGCTGGTCTCCAAAAGTCTGCACCTTGTGAACAAGGTAATTTGTTCCCAAAGCCATAGCTGAAAAAAAAAATAGAGTGATTTTATGAGCTCATAAAAATCATGAACTCATGGCAGAAGCACTATTCCATGATAGGAAATAAAACACCTACAAAGGGCTCATATATTCCAGTTATGAACAGCACTTGTATTCAATAATAGCCCCAATGGGGCAATATATAGAGTACATGAGTGAGTACACGAAAAGGACTTTAATAATGAATACGTAAAGGACTCTACTAATGAATACATAAAGGGTAAGTATTATACACTCCTAACACCCCCTGTAACATCCCAAATTTCATAAGCATGGCATTAAGCATTTATAAGCATCATTAGCATCATAATTGGAGTTTCAGGCCAGTAACTAATGCAATTAAATTTAATCACGAATTGTTAAGTTTAATAAGAAGCGATGCATTGTGAAAGAACTCACAAATTTTCTACACAACCTAGGGCTTAAATAATTTTAGAAATTAGTCCATGACATATGAAGAATATTAGTGAATTTTTCCAAATTTTAGGGAATTATTTTGAAGCCTTAAAAATTAGAGCAAGTTAGAAAAGTTAGCAACTTTGGGGAATTTTAATTTGATTTTGGCTCAGGATTTTTAAGTCAAACCAATCAAATTGGGTTGCATATGAATTATAGTATCCCAAAAAAATCCTCTTGAAAATTTTGGAGCTTAGGAAGGTCTTCCATTGGATCAGAGAATGGAAAGTGATATTTTTTTTAGTATGTCGATCACTGTTAATGGTGGCTACTATTCATCCACTGCCACCGAGCTGCTTCGAGGCGGGTCAGCACCACCATCTTGGACTTTAAACAAAGTCAGCCACCGCCTTTATCTCCTCCCTCCCCTCTGTAGCTCTCTCTTTCTCCCACCGAACAGAGCAGTTCGAGCCTGAGCCCCGTTCGGCCCTAACCCAGCCCTGTGAAGCCTCGGGCAGATTCACCCAACGCTCTACGTCGTCTTCAACGGCCAATTCAGCCCTCTCCCCCACCAAACCGAGCTCTTTCGCCAACTCCGACCGGGTTTCCGCCGCTCATTGTCGAACCCCCTAACCCGGCCCTGTGAAGCCTCAGGGAGATTCACCCAACGCTCTCCACCGTCTTCAATGGCCAATTCCGCCCTCTCCCTCACCAGACCGAGCTCTTTACCCAACTCCGACCGGGTTTCCGCCGCTCATTGTCGAACCACCGCGTCACTGCTCCGTTTTCCAATCCAAACCGCGAGGAGCTTCCCCACGCCCTCCCCTTGCTTTTGCGCGCGCGTTTTTCGTCTTGGCCTCTCACCAGCGCACCCGTCCACACGGTCGAGCACCGCCGCCGCCTCTGTGATCGCCGCCAGCCGCCTTCCGACCGAGCCCGCTTGCCAAACACCACCCAAACATGTTCCCCACGTCACGTTGTCTCTGTTGGTGCCTTCGGTCCTGAGCACGCTTAATGTCCATTGGGCATCATCGTAGAGTTCATTCAGTTTCGTTGGCTGGATAATACGAGGTTGGTATAAGGAGCATTTGAGAATGCTTAGGTTGAGACAAGTATGTTTACATAATTAGAGATTATGATTATTGTCGATTAATGTTAGTTGTTCAGGTCATTATGTTAATTAAAATGTTTTTTCGCTGAATCAATTTAACTTGTATACTTAGAGATTATGATTATTGTCGATTAATGTTAGTTGTTGAGGTCATCATGTTGATTAAAGTGCCTTTTCACTGAATCAATTTAACTTGTGGTATTTTCCTTGTTATTCACCAAATGTATTATCCTTGGAGTCGAAACTAGTATATACCTATATTGTGTAAGTCTTACGAGTACCTTTGTACTCAAGATGATGCCCTTAAGTTGTTGTAGGAAACAACGAACTAGTGTATGGATATTTCTATCCTGACGATGCCGACGATGGGCGAGAGTAAAGGATGTCTAATCGAGCTAATCTCGATGGTGTCTTTTGGGTAATGGCACCACTGATCTTTTGTTGTTAATATTTTTCACTGCGTATGAAAACTCTAATAATAAGTAAAAATTGGTACTATAAACAAGGTTTGTAATATAAATTAAATCTTTGTACTATGTTCATATGTTGTGATAAAACTATGTTGTAAACGATACATACTGTGATCTTAGGCTTTTATGAGCATATATCGAGACTACCGGAATTGCTCTCATTTTAATCAAATGATGGTTGTGATGGATATCTTTAGTATGGGTTGGCACGTGACACGTCATATGACAGATATGTGCTAGTTCTCATCTTTATTGACAGCCGGTATTATCGATTAAGCCAAGTGCGATTTGGACGGTTCTCACCCCTCTCCCCCCCAAATGCAAGGCGTATACAATAAAGTTATATTTGAAAAAGTGGACACTAAGTACTAAACTAAACTTAGACAATATAAAACGGGTACATCCAAAATATGTCTCTCCAAAATCGTTGTAAAGTGGAGCTTTGGTAACCTGTCAAATCAAGCAGAAGAAGTGCAAAACAAAGTACAGGAGTAGAGTCATGATAATAACAACAAAAGAATGCTCTAGATCAATAATTGCAAACAAAGCGATAACGAGTAGCAAGACGACAAAATAGAAGTTGTCACTAAAATATGAAAAAACCTATATGGCATGGTTGCATCAATAACGACAAAAGAAATCAGCTGGCTAATGAAGGAATATGTGGACTCGCACAGCATGGACGAACTCAGAGAGTAATTATGGATTTGACATACGCAGCAGAAGCAAAGGAATTAGACTCAAAAGAAGCGAGTAGCAGCACGCAGCACGAAAGCTAATTTTAGCTAACAAAGAAATCAAGGAGAGGCCCAACAGAAGCAGGAGGAGTACCAAAGTTGCACAACAGCAAAACTGAACCAGCAGGCATAGGCTCCATCCCAAAATCAATGGCACATGCGAGGCAACCCAAATAGCACCGAAATGAAGCCCAAAGCAAAGCCATCGCCCAGGAGAGAGTTGAGTTGCAGCAACTATTGATGAATAAGCACAGATCGGTCCAAATTGACGATGTCCCAAAACAGAACCAAACCGGCAACTCGAAGCCAAGGTAGAGCAAAGCAAGGGTCAGACGGTGACCAAGTCACAACAGCAACAAGCGGTGCTGACAAAGAAGCAGGCGGATCTATGATGAGTCCACAACCACCGTGATATGTGATGGGCTGGCATGAGCGAGCAAGCGCGCGATGAGACCGATGCAGGCGGTAACCCCTGACACGGGCAACGGCTGATACGGCGGTGGCCCCCGACGCGAAACAACAAAGGAACACCAGCAGCCAATCGAGGAAGAGCCAATCCTCGACAATCGTGACAAGATCTTGGAGCCAGCTTATCACGGCAACAACCAGCGGCGTGAGAAGCTCCCAACGGCAGTGTCAACAACTTGAAGATAGAATCCCAGCGACCGGATCCTGGTCGAATTCGAGCAGATCCTGACCCCTCTAAGCAAATCCCGATAGACAAGTGACGATTCCCATCGGGCGACCACATGACAAACAAGTGCGAGCGACAACAACGAGCCAGCAGCACGCGACAAGCCGACGGTGCGCAACGGGTGTGCGCAGTGGAGGATCCACAACATGCCTAGCAAACGGCGATAGAGGACGCCAGCGGCCTAGCGAAGGGAGAACCGACGAGCAGCGGCTCGTGCAGATCAGCAACAAAGATCCATTGGAAAACCAATCTCTTCAACAAGCCGAAAGAGAAAACCGACAAAGAAGATGATTGTGATGGAGACGTCCAGAATGATCAAATCATGATGGCGGTGTGGAACATAGACTAGCGACGTGCTCAAGATGAAGAACACACTGGCAGGATGGTGGGGGTGGGTAGGCAAGTGCAACGCCAAAGAAAGGAAAAACCCTAACCCTAACCAGGATATGATACCATGTTATGAATAACACTTTTATTCAATAATAACCCCAATAGGGCAATATATAGAGTACATGAGATAGTACGCGAAAAGAACTTTAATAACTAATATGTAAAGGATTCTACTAATAAATACGTAAAGGATAAAGATTCTATACAATTAACTCCATTAACAATGCTAGAAATCTCAACTCCATTTACAATGTCAACTAATTGGGTAAATCCCTACCTAATACTCCCAACTGCAGAGTGCAAAAGTGAAGGACATCGAGCAAAGCCCAAGGTGACTGAAGCTGGATATCAAGTTGCTAAATGTTATAAACAGTGTTGGCTGTTGGAAATCCCGAGCCGAACACACAAACACGAGTAAAACACACACGAGAGCACACAGGAATTTCTTTTGTGCTGCTCTGCACTGCTTGCAGCTTCTATTTTCTTCTTTATTTATAAGCCAAACAAAGTCTCACAACCAGCTCTTTGGCATATGTCTGAGCACTAAAGACCTACATGCAGAAACTGCAAATTAAAGATCTACATGCAGTAATGGAAATACTAACTGCATAGAAACTGACAAACTGAAATGCATGACCACTAATTTGCATGCAAACAGAAACTGATAGAATACTAATTGTTTAGGATTAAAATCATGCAACAAACTCTCCCTAATCCTGATGCAGTTTTTGGGTGTTGACGATGCCAATCTTCATACGGAGCTCCATGAACTTGACACGCCTAAGAGGTTTTGTGATAATGTCACCAAGCTGCTCAGCTGTTCCGACGAACTCAACGTCGATCTGGCCTTTTTCAGCACACTCCTGGATGAAATGAAACTTTGTGTCGATGTGCTTGCTCCGGTCGTGATGCACTGGGTTCTTGATTAACGAGATTGTGGACTTGTTGTCCACCTTCAGGACCGGCACATTGGGCTCTGAGCTGAGCATGTCACTCAAAAGTCGTGCCAGCCAAATGCCCTGGCACGCCGCGAAGGCCGTGGCGATATATTCTACCTCAGAGGACGATAATACCACCACCTTCTGCTTGGATGACTGCCAGGTGATGGGGTTGCCATCAAGGAAGAAGATCATCCCGGAGGTGCTCTTCCTATCATTGATGTCGCCAGCTACGTCACTGTCGCTGTAGCCCAACAAACATGGCTAAATGCTCTTCTTCTTCCCGGTCATGTAGAGAACACCCAATGTTTTTGTCCCTGCAACATAGCGCAGTATGCGCTTGACTGCAATGAGGTGCTCTTCACATGGTGGCTCCATGAAGTAGCTGACATAGCCTACTGAGTAGGCCAGGTCCGGCCGGGTGTGGACGAGGTACCAGAGGCTCCCGACTAGACTCCAGTAGAGAGTAGCATCGACCGGCGGGGATGAGCTCGACTTGCTGAGCTTGAAGCGACCTCCATTGGAGTCTGATAGGGGTTGCAGTCCACCAGCCCAGCCTTCTCCAGAATCTTCAGCGTGTAGGTGGATTACCCAAGCTTGATGTCGTCCGGGCTTTGTTGCACCTCGATGCCGAGATAGTACTTGAGTGCTCCCAAATCGCTCATCCGGAATAAATTCTTCATCTCACCCTTGAACTCGTGGATGTCGCTGGTGATGATTAAGTTGTCGACGTAGACACCCACAATCAATCGACTCCCACTTTCACCTTGCGTGTACACTCCATGTTCAGAGCTGCTACGATGAAACCCGAGTGTGAGTAGAGTGGCATCCAGCTTCTCGTTCCAAGCGCGCGGTGCATGGCGGAGACCATAAAGCGCCTTGTGGAGACATAGCACCTTGTTCTTGTGCTTGTTGTCGATGAAGCCGAGCGGTTGCGCAACGTACGCCTCCTCCCATATATCACCATTCAAGAATGCCGACTTGGCATCCATATGGTCAACCTCCCAGGATTGATGCGCGGCGATGACGAGTAGCCGCACCGTCTCCAGATGGGTAACAGGAGCAAAGACCTCATCAAAGTCCACCTCCTATCGCTGGACATAGCCCTTGGCGACGAGACATGCCTTGTGCTTCACGATGTCTCCATGCTCGTCGCACTTTACTTTGTACACCCACTTTAGGCCGATTGCACGGTGACCTGCAGGGAGATCAACAAGACTCCCGGTCTTGTTGTCAGTAATGAAGTCCATCTCCGCATTGCCTTCCACCAGTTGTCGCTTTGCTCTGCTTCAGCAAAGCTGCTTGGTTCCTCAGCGCTCACCATGTGAAGCTCGTCAAGGTCGAGTTGGTGAAGTGCATACCCTCGTGGTGTTGTCGGACCGAGGATGTTGTCGACGGTGCGGTAACGCTAAGGAGCATCATCATCAACTTCTGCATCAAGCCTGGAGTCGTGCGTGGGTGGCGTGACGTGCTCGATCGCCACCGAAGTTTGATCCTCTACAGTTGCATGTGTTGCTGGAGAAGATGTTCGGCCATGGTCTAGAGAGCTCATACGCGTGTCGCACACTGGCTCCCTAATGACCACGTACTCCACGGTAAAGGGATCGTCAACGTTCACCTCGTGTTCCTCCTCTGTGCTCCATTTCCACTGCGCCAATTCATCGAACACGACGTCACGCGTCACATGCACGCGCTTGCTAATGGGGTCATACACCCGATATGCCTTGGACCTGCTCTCATAGCTGACGGAGATCATCGAGGCGCTACGGTCATCGAGCTTCTTCAGATGAGGCTTCACATTCTTGACATGCGCAACGCAACGGATGGTGCGGAGGAAGTGCAATGCTGGCCGCACACCATGCCAGGCCTCGTACAGAGTCTTGCCATCGACGCTCTGATCAGCCCGCAGAGATCACTGTGCATAAGGTCGAGGACATGCTCCGCGCGATACTTAGCCAACTTGAGGAATGATGCTCGCCTTTGCTTCCCAGCAAGGCATCCGTCACAGACTTGATCAATGTGATCAATCCACGGTAACCCTCGCACCATGGCCTGCTTAGAGAGCTTGCGCAGGGATTGGAAGCTAAGGTGCCCGCACCTAGCGTGCCAACGCCATGCCTCCTCTGAGCCTCTTGCCGACAGACACACCGGTCGTGCGATGTCAAGGCTGAGCATGTACAGCCGGCTGGGAGAGCGTCTCACCCTCACCAGCGACTGTCGATCGGAGTCTCAGATCTACAGGACGCCATCGTCGACCAGCACCTGGCATCCGTTCTCATCAAGCTGGTCGATGCTAATGATGTTGGTGGTGAACCGGGGAATGAATTACACCCTCGTGAACGCGCGGTGCTCGCCGGACTTGCAGTCTAACAAGAACGTGTCGCGCCCCTCGATGTCGACGATGGAGCCATTGCCAAACTTATGGTGCCTCGGATTCCAGAGTCGATCTCCGAGAAGGCAGCACGCGACCCAGTCATGTTGTTCGTGGCATCGGTGTTGAGGTACCACATCCGATCGTCACGGTCCTCCTCTCGATCCAGCTATGTGAATACCTTCGCCTCGACGAGCTGCAAAGTGGACGTGGCGGGGGATGCGACACAAGCCTTGGCCATCAAAAGCGTGAGCTTGTCGTCGTTGCCCTGTGTAGGTGGGCCGCAGCCCACTTCGGCTTGTTGCGGCAATCCTTGGCCCAATGACCAAATTTTCCACAGTTCCGACATTTATCCTGACCACCTCCTAAGCCAGACGTGATGATGTTGCCGTCACGCGGCCCGTTGCCGCGGCCGCACGCACGGTTCTTGCCATGACGACAATGGGAGCAGCCATCACCGCCGCTACGGGATCCTCCCTCGCCATCACGCTTCTTCATGCAAACTAGCCACTCCTCCTCAGTGAGTAGCTTTTGCCCGCCATTGCCGCCAGAAGAGCCTAGCTTGTACCTCTGCTCCACAGCATGCAAGCAACCGATCACCTCCTCGATCGAGATCATGCTCAGATCAAGGAGGGTATCAATGGAGATGGCGACCTGCTGGAGACGTTCTGGAACGACCTGCAGAAATTTTCGCACCACCTCAACATCAGTGACTTCATCACCCAGTACTTGGAGGTTGTTGGCAAGGCTCGTCATCCTCATGGCGAAGTCATCGACAGACTCACCATCTTTTAACTCGATTTCGCCGAGCTAGCGTCGTAGCTTCTGTTTGTTCGCCTCTCTAACACACTCGACGCCGACGCGCATCGTCTTGATCACGTCACAGGCGTCCTTGGCAGGTGTCCTTGGTGGTGTCCTTGACGGCGAGAGTGGACAACATGTCCGATGGCACGGTGCGGAGAATGGCGAATAGCGCCAACCTATCGTCACGGTAGAACATTGCCGCCAGGTCCGATTGCCTCCCAAAGGCCTTACACCTGCAGGTTCACCCGCATCACGAGCACCCACTCGGTGTAGTTCATCCGTGTGAGCGTGAGGTAGACCACCGAGGACGATGCCTCCTTGACAACGCGCTGCACAACCATCTCGTTGCCACCGTCGTCAAGGTGTCATGGCCAGCGCGGAGGAGGTGTCGATGAGCTACGTCGGCCTCAGTGCGAAGGAGTGCTCGACTGCGCGCCCCTAGGAAGCGCACGACGACATAGCTGCACTTGGATCGACAACTCAGGCTCTGGTACCAAGTGTTGGAAATCCCGAGCCAAACACACACAAACACAAGTAAAACACACATGAGAACACGCAGGAATTTCTTTTGTGCTGCTCTGCACTGCTTGGAGCTTCTGTTTTCTTCTTTATTTATAAGCCAAACAAAGTCTCACAACCAGCTCTTTAGCATATGTCTGAGCACTAAAGACCTACATGCAGAAACTGCTAAGTAAAGACCTACATGCAATAATGGAAATACTAACTGCATAGAAACTGAAAAACTGAAATGCATGACCACTAATTTGCATGCAAACAGAAACTAAAAGAATACTAATTGCTCAGGATTAAAATCATGCAACATTGGCATTGGCATACAGTCGTCGAGACGAAGACTAGACGCTATTCGAGAGCTTGACTTCCAGTTTAGTCTAGGTCATGGCGTCCAATTTGGTCTAGGGCATGGCGTCCAGTCTAAACACGTCTAGACAATGCCTAGACGCTAGTCACGAGGTGACCGTCTGTCTACGTCTAGCGTTTAAATGAACATTGGTTATAAACAATTCACCTTCTGTATTTGAGATCCTTTTCAGCCGTACATGCTGAAAACTGAATTTCAAGATTTGTGTGCTTGGTAGCCAAATGAAAGTAATTTCCACCTTAAGAGCTTTCAGAACCAAAGATTTAAATGGGCTCCAGATGGCACAGCTATGAATTGAACGATCATCAAGGTATAATATATTGGCATAATACCTTACCGTGAGGCATTTTTCTTTCGTGGATTGGGGTTGTTGACTTTTTGCCATGGTACTCGAAAATATAGGCTTTTGCAGAACCACATTGAGTGGGGGTCCAGTGACTTGAAAAAAATCATTCTTCTTAACAGGCAAAAATATTGACGAATACCTCAGAATATAGCACATGAGTAGATCCCCAATCTGAAAACAACAACTATCGTCAAGCAAAGAACATTACAAAAATTATTTATCAGAAAGAACGTCCTTTAGACTTACCCTATGTAAGAGAATATCCCAAGATGAAGAAGAAATAAGCTCACTGATGCATCTAGTCTGGCCACCCTGACACGAATAAGGATTTCAAATTGTAAATGGAAGGAGAAAAAAATAGGCATATCAAGGTATCAAACATGGCATTCAACAAATCAGAATAGGTCAAGAGATAATAGTCACTTGAAGTAGGAAAAAAGATTTATGTTTGTCTGAAACATTACCACGAGCACACAAAAGAATGTCCTGGCCTCTGATCATGGGATGCACACAGCCAGGCCTAACGAAAGATAGCTAAATCATGCCCTGCCTCATATTTTCACGACCCATTTGGACAAGCTTAAATAAAGGCCTGGTAACCAACTTGAATCTTGTTCTGATCTAAAAATATTGAGTTCCAAATCTACTGCAAAGCTACAAACAGTGAGTGGCTTATGTGATTTAGTGGTTTGTCAGAATTTAAAGGCTGTCTGTAGCATGCTCTTTTCATGACTTGGGCCACATTTGGTATTATGGTGGCTCCTAGATGCTGTTTTATTTTGCTATAGATGGATATATTAACTAATAGATAACCTCTTTTTTAGAGACATAACTATAATGGTTTTACTATGTTGGTAAAAATTCTCAACTGGATTCCGCAGTGCATCTCATATTTTTGTCAGGCCTTGTTAATGCAGTAGGCCAAGCACCTGCGTGATGCCGAGATAAACATGAGGTATCACTAGTTAAGATTGTTCAATGTGAGAGGTTTTGTTGTACAGCTCACATTTATTTCTAGGAAAATCACAAAATAAAAAGGAACAGTTACGTATTAGTGCTACTCAAATAGGACTGTATGCATAAAACATATGGAGAAAGGGATGGAAGACGAAATGCCATAAAATTTAATCGAACTGCAATATTCCTTCTGTACATTTAGAAGTTATTCACCGCTGTACCTCACGGTAACCGCTGCAGATAACGTTCTTGGTTGTGCACGAACGATCCACCATGATCAACTTGATCGTCTCCCGAACGAGCTGAGCGCCGAGCAACGTGCAGGCAGACAAACGGCAATCAGATAAACAACGAAAAACGAGAAATCTACGTACCTCAAGCACAAAGCAAGAGAAAGACGCGACGACGAGGAGAGCAGTCGGACAGAACCTTGGCCTGCGAGTGCCCGGCGCTCCCCGGCGTGTACTGCGGCGGCGGGGGCGCGGCACAGGCGGGCGCGACGGCGCAGACGGCGCGGGTGATGAGGCTGCGGTACGCGGCCGGGTCGTCGTCACGGAGGAGGTGCGCCCAGCGGCAACACGCGAGGCACCCCGCGCCGCCGCGGCAGGCGGGGCAGGGCGTGCCCGGCGGCGGGAGGAACGAGAGGACGGTGCGGCCGAGCGGGCGCGCGCGGGGGCCGTAGGCCATGCGGAGCTCCAGGGGAGCGCGGCCACGCGAGCCCCGGCGCCGTCTCCTCGCCATCGTGCGAGACGCGGAGGGGGCAGGAGAGGAGGTGGCGGAGCAGTGGGCAGATCTCTCTCCGAGGGGAAAGGGAGGGGAGCCGTCAGGGCGGGATTTTGAAGCGGCGAGGCGCGGCGTGCGTGAAAACTTTTCTCGGTTTCGTCTTCTCCCCCTCCTCGTATTGGTTGGTTGGGTGGGCTGTGGACTCATGCCTCTGGTCGTGCATTGGGAACGGGCAATGGACCCACTGGGATCGCCTGACCTTCCCCATGGAGTGAAGTTATGGTAACTTCACCATGAGTCATTGTATTCGATAATGTAACGGATTAGATGCTACGGTAACTTTATAAACAATAAGATTACTACATCTATGTTACTACATTATTCATTTTTCATCTCTTTACTGAACAGTGCTTCCCTCTGATTTTACCTATATGAAGTCAGAGGATTTAGATCCAGAATGAAGCGATGTGTCACAGCATAATTTTCAATTTTTGAATATTTATAAAATTTGCTGGAATTTATTTTGAGCTTAAACAATTTCAAAAGGTTAAATGCTATTTTCTAAAAAGAATCTAATTTGACATAGGAAATATTGGTATATTTTGCATTCATGCTGTTTTTAGAATATAGGTTCTCCTCTCTTTTATTGGTTTTTATTTGGTGGCTCTGGGTTTGAATTTGAGTGCTTAGATTAAATTCAAATGTTTTTGGAATTGAAATCAAATAGAAAAAAAGAAAAGCTTAAAACCTTGTGGGCTTCCTTCTCTCTCTCGGCCTGCCTCTGGCCCATCCTGTGCCAGCATGTAGCCCCACTCCCGCCTCCTGCCTGGGCCACAACCCGCGGACTAGGCCCAGCAAGCAGCCAGCGCGCCGCGCTTGCTAGCCAGCCCGCGCAGCAGACGTGTCGCTCTCGTCTTCCGCCAGCCCGCGCTGGAGACACCCTGCACCGATCCTCCTTTGCCGTCGTCTCTGCCTCCGAATCGAACTCGAGCCACGCCGCTGTATTCGAGGAGGAGTTTGCCACCGCCTAGAGTCTAGACCCTCCCCGAGAGCTTCTCTGCCCACCTATATAAATCACTGTCGTCCCCTCAGTTTTTTTGAAGCCAAATCCGTCGAATCCCCAGCCCAATCCATCAAGATCTCGAGCCCGTCGTTGCCATAGCAGCCGCCTCGGAGGATCTCGCAGCCAAGCTGCCCTAGTTCCGTTTCGCGTCGTCTGAGCCACCCAATCGATCTGCCAACCTTCCCCAAAGCTTCTGGCGCCATCAATTTGGCTTCTTGCCCACCGGAACCATCCTCCATTTAGCTCTCGAGCTTCACCGCCACCCCAATCGTCGTAGACCACCTTCCAGTGCTTCATTGCCCTCGGTAAGCCCCAAAACGGACTCCCCGTGCCCTCATGCTTCTATTCCGCCGCTGGAAGTCAGAGTGCCGTCCAATGTGTTCTTCGGTGAGTGCGCCACCGCGTTTCCCCTCGGCTCCACCATGTTTGTTCCCTCTGGCCGTCCCCTTTAGCCCAACTGTATGATCTGTGTTGAGCGTTCCAGATTAGATTTAAAACGTATCAGTTCAGTAGCCAACCAGAGGATGCCATGTGTCCACTTTAATCTCAGTCAGCCTCCATGCCCTGTCAGCTAGCCATGTCATCGCCACGTGTGCGCCACCACAGCAAATCTCGCTGATGTGTCAGCCCAGTCGTACCCAGTCAGCAGCCACGCAATAAATAGGGTTTTTCAATAAATAATAATTCCAAATATCCCTAGGAATTGGTAATTTTGCAGTTTAGCCACTGAACTTTTCTGTAATTACAAAAAGAGCCGTATCTTTTTACACTTAGGTCCCTAAACTTATCCAAAATTACATATAGATCCCTCTATTTTTACAAAAAGGTCCCTAAACTTTCTATTAATAACAAATTAGTCCTTTTCTTTTATAAAATAAACCCTAATCTTGTTTTTAGTGTATCTTTTTCGTCGTAGCTCCGTTTTAAGCGATTCTTTCACCATTAGATTTATTTCTCTGAGCTCTATCCTTTTAGATAGACTTTGTCTTATTGTTCTTTTGTTTTATACTCTGTTCTTAGTATATTTTGTTTGTGCGCTTTGGCGGTAATTGTGTGATTAGTCGACAACATCTTGGATTAATTTGAGAAACGTCAAGACCAGGAGTAAGAGTACAATGAGCAGTAAGGAGAAGGTAAGTGTCCTTGATCATCTTGAACCTATGATTTAAACTATTTTATTTTACAAACTTGCATGCAGTGTCTATCAATATGATAGGTAGTCACCTATGTTAGGGTTTTTCCTAGATTTTCCCTTATCACCCTTTGGAACCTAGGTGGGTTATGGTTAGGTGTCTTTTATGGGTAGAGTGTTTAGCCATGCTTTCGAGATGTTGGGAAGTGTCATATACTTGATTAATGAACTTATGCAACAATGATCGTTAATATGTTAATGGTCTAGCAGCATGGAACCTTAGACCTTGAGCAAAGTGGTTTTGGTGGTTGTCATGGTTATGTTGTTGGTTTAGTAGTTGCTCAAGTAACCTAAGTAAAGACCGGTTCATGGAGTGACAACCTAAGAAGTAATGTACCAATCACGAGGATGATATGGGTAGGGCATGACATACTAGTTAGAGTCTATCCAGTGTGTGTTGTGCCAGCACAAAAGAGGGCTTCTGGTATGAGTTAGACTCATGTAAACCCTGGCGATGAAACTTAGTGTGCAAATTCATACTGGATTTAGAGATTTCTTGGCGGCACATCACTGGTGTGTGTTAAGTGTCTTGGAAACACGACAACATGGAATTCATTGACTCGTGGGGAAAGCTGGATAAACTCTGTAGAGTGTAAAAACTGTTATAACAGTCGTGCTCATGATCATGAGAGACTTGGATCCTCACTTGATTAGTGGATTGTAGTCATGGGTTTGGTTGTGGTTTTAGTTATAGTACAGGGAGTACTAGAAGCTTATGATATGCAAGGTGGGTAGCCTTGTATGCTGAGTGTTAAACTATATGGGTTACATTCACTTAATAATTGTTTAATGCTTTTTTAGTCTAAATATCTTTTCATTACTCGCATTTACGCAAGTATACCATGTGCTAGCCTATTTTTGTTGAAGGCCTACATGTCATTACTTTCCCACACTTGCTGAGTACTTCATGTGCTCACCGTTGGTATCTTTCACAATACCTATGCTTCTCAGTGGAAGACTAAAGATTTCCAAGATGACGACCTAGTGTTCTAGGAGCGTGTCTTCCGGTCGGTGCATGTGAAGTGTTTGGTCGCCGATGCTTCCGTTCCACTGCTTAGATGATGTCGTTTAGTTATTAAAGTTGTTTAGGTGAAGTCTTTATTGTAAGAAGTAAATTATTGTAAGTTAAAGTATTGCTTTTGTTACTTCACCTATGATGTCTTTATATATGTTAAACTTCCTGGGCACACATAAGCCGTATTCTGTTTTGTCCGTTAAAACTGGGGGTGACAGAAGTGGTATCAGAGCTATACTGACTGTAGGACCGCAAGCCTAGTTAGAATGGTCGTTCTAAGGTTTTTCCTAATTCGTCTAAATCCATTGTAGCTTTTTCTTAGTTCTTATACTTGTCTCTTGATATCTATAAGGTTAGTTCTTATATCCCATCTCCTCCTTTATAGATGGTTCGCTAGCTGCTCACCGCTCTCAAGTCAACCGGAGGACGTCCACCCATTCTTCAACGTGTTCCAACTAAAGAGGAGATTGATGATCCCACTTTCTGTAATATGGACCCCATTCCCGATGTTTGTGAGAGTGATAGTCTTTACGCTGGACACCTTCCTCTCTTACTATGGGGAATAATTTCTGGACTTGGACATACACAGAAGCCAGTCTATAGGGGAGTTAAGAAGCAACACTCTGGATATGTAGAATGGAAGGTCGAAGTCACTATCTATGACTACGAGAGAAGCAAGATGAAGGTCTGGATGCTCGTCGAGTTGTGGGCATTCACTCAGTAATGGCCCTAAGAGCAACCTTATGCATATTGTCCCCGGAGAACTCGTGGAAGTGATGAACTGTTCGTGAAGCGTCCCTTTGGAGAAAGCCCCAAGCTATATGAATAAGATGCACTCATTATGGCCTTGGAAGATGAACTGGACTGCGCCTTCTGAGAGTTAGGAGATGTTCGCCAATGCCTTGCTTTCGTCACTACACTTCTCGAGGATGAACATGATGCCAACCAAAAAGAATCTGAAGATGAAGAAGAAAACATGTCTATCCACTCACCCTCGTGCAAGAGGATCTGTCACAACGCCTTTGCCATAGATGAAGATGGATCAGTCAATTCCTCCCCCTCAGGATCCCGCACTAGAGAGGAGTCACAATAGTATAGTCTTTTAGTGGATCGTCTTAGCATCGTTAGAGTCGAGTGTCGATGTAATCGTTAAGGATAATAATGCTAGTATGAGAATTGTTATGGTGTTAAGTGTGTGATTTGGATCTTTTGTTTGAGTGTCGATGTGAGCTGTGGAATGCTTTGGCACCTTATCCATAGACGCATTTTTAATATCTATATATATAATATAGTCGGGTTTCTTTAGTTAAATCCTTTCCAGTCTGGCTTATCTACTCCTGTCCCTCTTTCCAACCCTAATCAGATGGTTAACACAAGGAGGAGCACCAATACCCACAAGGAGGACAGCAGCAACCAGAATCCACCCTCGCCCCCTCCAATGATCCTGGAACAACAGATGGTTATGCAGACTCAGATCTTGCAAACTTTAGCCCAAACCATGGTGCAGATGCAGCAGCAACAACCAAATCATGGTCCTCAACCACATCAACCATCAAGACTTGGAGAATTCAAGAGAACTCAACCCCCAGTCTTCAGTCATGCAAAAGAACCTATGGATGCATATGATTGGTTGAAGGACATAGAGAGGAAACTACAAGTTGCACAGTGCAATGACAGAGAGATGGTTCTCTATGCTTCGCACCAACTCACCAGTCAAGCCTTGGACTGGTGGGAAGCATATTGCACCGCACATCAGAATTCAATAGCTATTACTTGGATGGAGTTCAAATCCAATTTCCGCCTCATCATATGTCATCAGGAGATGTCCGTCTGATAAAGAAGGAATTCATGAGCCTGAAGCAAGGACCAATGACTGTAAGGGAGTATATGACCAAGTTTACTCAGTTGTCTAGGGTATGTTCTAAATGAAGCGGATACAGATGAGAATAAGTAGGAATGCTTTTTTGGAAGGTCTGAATGATGTCATAGAGTATGCCCTACTTCCTCAAAAGTTCCCCAATTTCCAAGCAATGGTGAACAAAACTTTAGTGGTTGAACACAAGCGCCGTCAACTAGATGAGAAGAAAGGAAGATGTCTTTCCAAGGACAAGGAAACAACACACATTCCCGTGTGGCAACTCAAACATCTCCGCAAGGCCCTATGTTCCGTTCCAACAATCAGTACAAGACTCAGTCACAAGTTCTTGTTTTGCGCTCCAACTATCAGACACCCCGTTCAACTCCATCAACTACTCCTCAAGTCAAGAATAGCCCAGCTACTCCTGGCCCAAACAAAGGATGCTTCTATTATGGAGAGGAAGGGCACTATGTGAGTAAATTCCTTAAGAAGATGTAGGATCAGGTCAAACCAGTAACACACCAAGGTCAACACCAGCCCCAACTCAGCCATATAGTGGAAGTCAGAACCCTGGTTAGAACAATCATGGACAACATAATTACGTTCATGGTAAGGTCAACTATGTCACAACAAAAGTAGGTCGTGATGCTCAGTATTTGGTGTACGATATGTTCCTCGTCAATTCTTGACCTGCATCTGTTTTGTTTGATTCTGGAGCTTCGCATTGTTTCATAACTACTCAGTATGTTGCAAAGCATAGTTTGCCTATGGTTATGATGAAGAGTAGTATGCTTATTAGCTCTCTTGGAGGAGGACTGAGGGCAAAGTATATGCGTCCTAGGATGAAACTTAAAATAAGGGGGGTAGACTTTCCAGCAAATCTTATAGTCTTGGAATCTAAAGGCATAGATGTTATTCTTAGAATTGATTGGTTAGCCAAGTATGATGGAGTAATAGAGTGTGCCAGAAGGGCAATTCACCTAACAAATGGAGATGGAACCAAAGTCGAGTTCGTAGCTACCATACCAGCAGAAGAGAATTGTTCTCTCAACCTACTGGAAGATTCACCCATTGATTAGACCAGAGTGGTTTGCGAGTTTCCCAATATCTTCCCTGATGAATTTCCAAGTATGCCACCAGATCGAGATATTGAGTTTGTTATTGAATTGGTACCTGGTACGACCCCCATAGCCAAAAAGCCATATGGAATGCCCGCTAATGACCTAGCTGAGTTAAAGAAACAAATTCAGGAGCAGTTAGATAAAGGTTTTACCAGACCAGGTGCGTCACCTTGGGGAGCCCCAGTTCTTTTCGTAGATAAGAAAGATGGTACCCTATGAATGTGTGTAGATTACAGAGCACTCAATGATGTGACCATTAAGAAAAGTATCCATTACCCCAGATTGAGGATTTGTTTGATCAGATGAGAGGAGCCCGAGTATTCTCCAAGATTGATCTAAGGTCTGGATACTATCAATTAAAGATTCGATCGTCAGATGTGCCCAAGACTGCCTTTAGTACTCAATATGGATTATATGAGTATACCGTCATGACCAATGCAACAGCCTATTTCATGAACCTTATGAACAATTTATGGACTACTTGAATAAATTTGTGGTAGTATTCATTGATGACATTCTGATTTTCTCTAAGAGTGAGGAAGAACATGAAGAGCATTTGAGAATAGTGTTATAGACACTCTGAGAGCATCAGTTGTATGCCAAGCTTAGCAAATGTGATTTTTTGGTTAGATCAAGTTGCTTTCCTCGGGCATATCATAACAGCTGGAGGTGTAGCAGTAAATTCAAGTAAAGTGAAAGATGTGTTGAATTGGTTACCACCTACCAATGTGTCAGAGATCAGGAGTTTCCTTGGATTAGCAGAATATTATCACTGCTTTATAGAAGGGTTCTCTAAGATAGCTCAGCCTCTTACCTCTTTGCTTCAGAAAAACGTGGTTTTTAAGTGGAGCCCAGCTTGTCAAGTCGTAGCCTATGCGTCAAGGCAGTTAAGGAAGCATGAGGACCACTATCCTACGCATGACCTGGAGTTAGCAGTTGTGGTTCATGCATTGAAGATTTGAAGACACTATCTCATTGGAAAATGGTGTGAGATATATACGGATCACAAGAGTTAAAAATATATCTTCACCCAACTAGATTTAAACCTTTGTCAGTGCAGATGGCTAGAGTTAATCAAGGACTACAATGTGGGAATTCACTACCATCCAGGAAGGGCTAATGTAGTAGCCAATGCTTTGAGCCGGAAGAGTTACTGTAACTCGGTGATGGTTTAAGATTGTCAATCTGGGTTATGGAAAGAGTTTGAGAAGCTCAACCTTGGATTTGTGGCGGATATGGAAACAACCACCATGGAAGTAGATTGCACTCTTGAACAAGATATTCGTAAGGGTCAACTGGAGGACGAGAAGCTCAAGGAAATTAGGCAGCTTATCAAGGATGATAAAGCTCCAGACTTTATAGAGGATAGTCAAGGTACTATGTAGTTCAAAAAGAGAATTTGTGTGCCTAACCAGAAGGATATTAAAGGGTTAATTCTGAGAGAAGCTCATGATTCGGCATATTCTATTTACCCCAGAAGTACAAAGATGTATCAAGATGTCAAGGATTGCTACTAGTGGTATGAAATGAAAAGAGATGTTGTAGAATACGTAGCCATGTGTGATACTTGCCAGAAGGTCAAAGTAGAACATCAGAGACCAGTAGGATTACTACAACCCTTGAAGGTACCTGAATGGAAATGGGAGGAAATTGGCACGGGTTTCATTATCGGTTTACCCCGTACGCAAGGAGGATATGATTCAATATGGGTTATAGTTGATCGCCTAACTAAAGTTGCTCACTTCATTCCGGTTAAGACTACATAAAGTTTGAAATTTGAGATTTTGTCTATCTCAAGGTTTCGCCCATAAGAGATCTTCGTAGATTTAAGGTCAAAGGGAAGTTATCACCAAGATTCATTGGACCTTTCAAAATACTAGATAAAAGAGGAGAAGTTGCTTATCAGTTGGAGTCACTGCCTCAGATGGTAGATGTGCATGATGTCTTTCATGTGTCTTAGTTGAAGAAGTGTCTTCAAGTGCCCGAAGAAAAGTTGCCAATGGAAGAAGTAGATGTTCAGGAAGATCTCTTCTATACAGAATATCCCGTCTAGATTCTTGAGAGATTAGAAAGAGTGACCAGAAAAAAAAGTAATACCAATGTGCAAAGTGCAATGGAGTCACCACTCAGAAGATGAAGCAACTTGGGAAAGAGAAGAAGACCTGAAAACAGAGTTTCCTCATCTTTTCTACGATCTATCTGAATCTCGAGGGAGAGATTCATTCCAAGGGGGAAATTTGGGATTTTGCCACTCTCATCGTTGGCGCTCGCTAAAATGACACTGGTGAACATGACTTTGTTAAAATGCCATTCTCGCCGATGCCCACCTCTTTATAATGCCACTATCCATTTTTTTCCCTCAATTTCTTTTCTTTTCCGGCTGAAATCAAACCTGGATTGACGAATTTGCCCTGGCTGAAATACATAGTCACCTTGTTTCAGTCACTATGTTTTTGTGTTCCTGTATGCTCCCAACAACCATTTAGGAATTAAAAGAACTCAAGCATAAGAGGCTACAGTAGACAAGAGCAAATCAATCTTGAGCTGGGCACGAGATTTAGATTAAAAAGATGTGATTTAGCTAAAAAAGAACGATCTCAAGCTGATCCACATAAAAGGGCCTGTTCGGCCAGGGGCAAATTCGTCAATCCAGATCTAATTTTAGCTGAAAAAGAAAAGAAATTGAGGGAGGAAAGAGATAGTGGCATTATAGTGAGGTGATCCTCAACGAGAATGGCATTTTAACAAAGTCATGTTCACCGGTGGCATTTTAGCGAGCACCAACGATGAGAGTGGCAAAATCTCAAATTTCCCCATTCCAAGGGGTAGGTTTGTAACACCCTAATTTTCATTTTTTGCAAATTTATAAAATTTGCTAGAATTTATTTTGAGCTTGAATAATTTCAAAATGTTAAATGCTATTTTATAAAAAGGGATCTAATTTGACATAGGAAATATTGTATATTTTGCATTCATGCTGTTTTTAGGCATACAGATTCTCCTCTGTTTTATTGGTTTTTATTTGGTGGCTTTGGGTTTGAATTTGAGTGCTTAGTTTAAATTCAAAAGCTTCTAGAATTGAAATCAAATAGAAAAAAAAGAAAAGCATAAAACCTTCTGGGCTTCCTTCTCTCTCCCGGCCAGCCTCCGGTATCCGCCTTTGTCGTCGTCTCTGCCTCCGAATCGAACTCGAGCCACACCGCCGTATCCGAGGAGGAGTCTGCCACCGTATGGAGTCCAGACCCTCCCCGAGAGCTTCTCCGCCCACCTATATAAATCACCACCATCCCCTTAGTTTTTCCCAAGCCAAACCCGCCGAATCCCAAGCCCAATCCGTCGAGATCTCGAGGCCGCTGTCGCCATAGCAGCCGCCTTGGAGGATCTCGCAGCGAAGCTGCCCTAGTGCCGTTTTGTGCTGTCTGAGCCACCCAACCGATCCACCAACCTTTCCTGCATCCGTCAATTTGGCTTCCTGGCCACCGGAACCATCCTCCCATCGAGCTTCACCACCGCCCCAATCGTCGCCGACCTTCTTCCAGTGCTTCACTGCCCTCGGTAAGCCCCAAAACGGACTCCCCGTGCCCTCCTACTTCTGTTCCGCCGCTCACCGTCGCCGCTGGCAGTGGAGTGCCATCAGGCGTGTTCTCCAGCGAGTGCGCCACCACGTTTCCCCTCGGCTCCGCTGTGTTCGTTCCCTCCGGCCATCCCCTTTAGCCCAGTCATATGATCTATGTTGAGTGTTCCAAATTAAATCTAAAATGTACCAGTTTGGCAGCCAACCAGAGCACCACGTGTACACTTTTAATCCCAGTCAGCCTCCATGCCCTGTCAGCTAGCCATGTCATCGCCACGTGTGCGCCACCCCAGCAGATCTCACTGATGTGTCAGCCTAGTCGTACCCGGTAAGCAGCCATGCAATAAATAGTGTTTTTCAATAAAAAAATAATTCCAAATATTCCTGGGAATAGGTAATTTTGCAGTTTAGCCATTGAACTTTTCTGTAATTACAAAAAGAGCCCTATCTTTTTACACTTAGGTCCCTCTATTTTTACAAAAAGGTCCCTAAAACTTTCTGTTAATAACAAATTATTAATTTTCTTTTATAAAATAAATCATAATCTTGTTTTTAGTGTATCTTTTTCATCGTAGCTCCGTTTTAAGCGAGTCTTGCACCGTTAGATTCATTTCTCTGAGCTAGATCTTTTTAGATAGGTTTTGTCTTGTTGTTTTGTACTCTATTCTTAGTAATATTTTATTTTTGTGCTTTGCCGATAATTGTGCGATTAGTCGACAACGTCCTGGATCAATTTGAGGAACGTCAAGACCAGGAGCAAGAGTACACTGAGCAGCAACAAGGAGAAGGTAAGTGTCCTTGATCATCTTGAACCTATGATTTAAAATGTTTTGTTTTAAAAAATATCATTGAGTGTCTGTCAATATGATGGGTAGTCACCTATGTTAGGATTTTTCCTAGATTTTCCCTTATCATCCTTTGGAACCTAGATGATGTCGTTTAGTTATTAAAGTTGTTTATGTGAAGTTTTTATTGTAAGAAGTAAATGGTTGTAAGTTAAAGTATTACTTTTGTTACTTCACCTATGATGTCCTTATGTGTGTTAAACTTGTCCGTTAAAATTGGGTGTGACACGATGTATGCGGTGATTTTATTTTACTTTATTGCCGGTTTTTGAAATTTCAGGTGATTGAAGTCCTTGTGTTCAAAATTTCATGTTCTGGTATTACAAAGATGGTTGATTTGTCCGTTAAATGGTGACGGTGAAATGTTGTATATAATTGGTAAAATAGTACTCAGATCATAAATACATGTCGTTTTGAATAAGACATGATCTTCAATATATAGTTTTGACTGCTATTTTATATTATAATATATTTATAAAATTCTTTGAATTTGTGATATTATGAAAATAGTTTTCAAGACAAATGTACACATATGATTTAAGGCTTCCAAACTAAATATTTTGAAAGCTATTATTAATTAAAGTTTTAAAAGTTTGACCGAACTTTTTTCAAAATGATATATATTTATGACCAAAGGGAGTAGCTTGTTATAAAAAAATTGTCTAGAGTTAGGCTATATTTGTTTCAGTTTGTAGGTTGTGGATCTCATCACAATCTAGCTTGTAACAATACAGCCTCTAGATTGTAACAATCCAACAATTTGGGTTCCACCAGCTTTTGCAGATTGTACAATCCAGTTTTTAGAGTCTGTTTGTTTGGGCTTCTGCTTTTGGCTTTTCTGAAAAGTTGCTTTTAGATTTTAGCTGTTGGCTTTTACAATAATAAATTTTAACTTCTCAGCACAGCACTTCTCAGATAAGCTACTCTCAGATAGCTTCTTAGCTTCTAGTTTATTTCCTTAAAAGCAGGCTTTTGGCTTTTCCAGAAACCACTTTTCAGTAATCCCGTTTGTTTGGGTTTCTAACTTCTGACAGCAGAAAAGCCAGAAGCAGAAGCTCAAACAAACAAGCCCTTACAATACAGGTTCTTATAATATAGCTTTTTACGATCCATAATCTACAAAATATTTTTCACAATCTCCAGCTAAAACAAATAGACCCTTACACCGTTGTGGATTGGGATTCTAGTGTGGTTTGGAGCATCCAAACATAAAGTGCTAAATTTTACCATCCCACGCCTCAACTATATATCTCTTAGGTTAGGGTCTGTTTGTTTTTTATTCTGATTGTACATTCTAGCTTCTAAAATCATAATCTAAAATAATATTGGGCAATTCTACATACCAGAATCCACAATCTGGGACCAGATTGTGCCACAATCCACAATCCAAGGAAATATTGCTTCTATAAGATTATGACACATATTTACTTATCATTGCAATTTGAAAGGACAGTGATGTTGCATATAGGAGGGTGAATAGGCATTTTGCAAAAGTTCGTCCCCTTTTAAAATTTGTCCTAAACTTGTAGCGAAAATAAACTAACAGATTTTTCACAAGTGAAAATCCTAAATATGATAGGCTTAACTAGTACACAACCATCCTAAACAAATGTGAATGTTACAATCCTAGGGTGTGACAAAGATTATTCAAATCTAGCAAGATATGCAACAAAACTCTAATTGGAAATTCGGAAATTACTGTTCATCGGATGTTCCAACACTGTTCATTGGATGTTCTGGTTGTATTGTTTATCGGATGTTCCAATACTATTCATCAGAACTTCTGATCAGTGCAAAATAGTAGATTTGAATATCAAAAAATTAACTCAATGTACATACAAATAAACATACAAGTATGGATATCAAGATAATGCACAAGAGTAAGGAAATATTGAGACAAATGATTTTTTACCGAAGTTCGGATATCCAACGATATCCTACGTCTCTGTTGAGTAAGCTCGGTCACACTTGAGCCAGGTCTTTTTTAACCCTTTTCCTCATAAGGTTGCATACATGCACTTCTCACCTCCACTATGGTCAACTCTTCCTCCACTCTGGAGATGGTGAGTTCCGCAACCACTTCCGGACCTTCTCACAATCTTCACTTGAGGAGATCACCAGCAATCCACCACCGAGCCGTCTAGGAGACGGTGGTCTCCAAGAGTAACAAACTCCCGAATTTGCGCACAATCAACGCCAAGTGCTCAAACACATGCAACTAATGCGACACGTGCGAGCAACCCAAGCTCTACACACCTTACACACTTTACTCTATCCTCACTAAGCCACAAAGACTTGATTCTCACAAAATCTTGATAGAGAGGGGAGGTGAGCTCTCAAAGGTGGAATACCAAGTTCTAACACCATTTCTCAGCACCACAAAGCTAGCCAAAAGTTATGCACCAAGCTTGTCTTGATTTTGCTCTTCCAACTTTCCATATTGAATATCTCAAGTCAACTCATGCCTTCTTATGGAACCTAATCCCAACTCACTCTTAAACACAAATCATATGGGTTTGCCCATAAAACCAAATTGACAACTTTATTCCTTAAGTCACTTAATATGCACAAGTGACTTGGCCTTCATTCTTTATTGTCAATCTTCATATGGAACCTAACCCCACTCACTCTTAAGCACATAGCACATGGGTTAGTCCATAAAACTCAATTGATAATCTCATACCTTTAGTCACTTAATCTCCACAAGTGATTTAGCCTTCACGCTTATCGTCGATCTTCTTGATCTTCTCCTTCATCTCATGAGCATCACTTATTCATCTTGATGCATCTATCTTGGTCACATGGCATTCCTCAATGGATCCATGCTCAATCCTCCATACATCACCTATGGAACAACCTATTAACAATTCTCAACATAATTGTTAGTCCATAGGTATTGGTATTAATTACCAAAACCACACTTAGAGGCTAGATAAACCTTCAATCTCCCCATTTTGCTAATTGATAACAATCTCACTAGATGGCTAGATTTGAAAATTTTAAGTTCTCACTATACATCTAATCCGAAAATTAAATGTATATTAAGAACAAGTTTTGAAAACATCAAACATCACAAAAACATTTGAGGTCACCAAAACTAGCTTTACTAGTATCAAACACCACTAAGGTTTTGATGTTAGTAGAACTAAACATATGTACATAGCCTCCCCACAATCTATACATATGTGAATGGATTTTGAATATCATTGCATATATTCTTTATCTCAAATTTTAGATGGAGTTTCCTTTATACATATGAAGTAAGCATGACAATGCATATGTCAAAATGAATATGCAATGCAAAACAAAACCATGCAACTTATGCATGCAAAACCTTCACCTCATTTATCAAAGGCATAGCCTTTAAAACTCCCCAAGCAAAGCCCTCTTAAAATATAACATCTAAATACAAATTCTCCCTCAATTGGCATCAATGCCAAAATAGAAGAATTTTAGAGGACTTGCCAAATAGAGAGGATTTGTAAAAAAGAAATTCTCCCCGAAGCACATTAGTCATATCCCACAAAAGGAATCATTGAAAGCTAATGGATGACTATATATAGTATGAGCTCCCCATGATACGTGTATTTCACATAATTTGAGTGAAACCAAATGCACTTATCCAATTATGAACTATGTGAGGAGATCATGCTATACAATGGATCAAAAGGGTTTAAAGAGATGACGAATGAGATTTCAAAAGATACAAAAAAATATCAAATGGTTTTGCAAGAGATACTAAGTAAAATTCCAAAAGATTTCAATTAGATACCTACAAGAGATATCAATTGAAAATCAAAGGCATACCAAATGAAAGAGATGCCAATTGAAAATGCAAGGCATGCCAAATGAAAGAGATGCCAATTGAAACAAATTCAAATGAAGGCAAGTCAAGCATGAGTCCAAAATTAATATCCAAAATACAAGTGTAATGGATTAGGCTCAAATTTGAACATAGCAAAATTGTTGATATTAATAAATTTTTGTTTATCACAGAGAGTCAATATCTCATAAGCTTACATGTTCAATAAGACCATTCAAAGCGGGCTATAAACCTCAAGCAAAAGATTTTGCCATTCTCATCAATATTGAATATTAGAGCAACTCAAGAATTTGATATGAATTCTTTTGTACATTTGGGACTGGATGAATCATAAATATGATTATAGATTTTCCACAAAAATATGCTACTTTAACTTGCTCATATTTGCAATAAAGAGGTTTTTAGGCACTTGCATGAAAAATAAATTTTTGTAAGTTATTTTTATGATATGATACAACCTACACAAGGTTGAATCTACGACATTAAATGCATGAATTAAGAACAAGTTATCGAGATGGCATTGGATTGATGTAGTAGATCATTATTCATCCTTGTTTGGCTTTACTTTGATATGATCATTCTTTATGATTCCAATTAAAAATGAAGGAGAGGATTTTTTATAAATATTAATTGAAAGATGAAGACCTTCTTCATGAATTCCAATTGAAATGATCTTCTCTTTGGAAATACCCTCATTATGATTAATCAATGCATCCAATTCATCTCCATTGTACCTAAAACTCATTCATGTACAATTTGATCCCTAAACTCATTGAGTCATAAGAGGTTAGCAAAATCCCACCACATAGAGCAAACTCTCTAATAAATGGTGTATATTGATTTGATATGGAATTGACACCAATTGAAATTTGTACCAATTGATAGATTGAAAACATTGAAAGAATATACCAATTTAAGTCAAATGAAAACTTTATGCACCTTTTAGCCATTAAGAGATTTTGAGAGAGGTTTACTCAAATATCACTACTTGTATCCAATTGTAAGAACAATGGTATATGGAGATATCGCAATATGGTATTTGCAAAAGGGTATATATCAACTTTCTTTCAAAGAAGCATGTGAAGAGGGTTTAGAAATTAAGCACCAAGCTTTAAATGCATTTTTCACAAAATCAATTATCACAAGTAAACACATAAATACCATAGTTGATTTGATACAAATGAGAAGGTGATTTAAATAAGATCTTGAGATTAAGTATATCACTAAAGAAGTACCAAGAATCTTAAGTTTCAATTTAAAATCAAATGTGGATCAATTAATGGATATTTGTGAGATTGAGCTCTATATGAGCTTGACATATCATATAGATGCTAGATAAACAATTATATCAATTCTAAATGGTATTGCTCAAATATTCATAATTTATGGGTATTTGAGATGCTCAGAGCAAAATACTCCCCCATAATATGATAATCTATTAATTTCTCCTAGGAGTCAAATATAATTTCAATGAAATGATTACAATCGAATAAGGCTCCAAAACCACACAATCAACAAATGAATGCGCAATGTATCCTACCTATACTAGTTATATAGCCTACACATGCTAGTGGGCAAGTAAAGATAGACGTGCTAGAGATAAATTTATAGCACACTTAGCAAGTAATCAGGACATGCATGGATAAGAAAATGTAAGCATGACAAGATTGCAATATAGTCTACACATACTAGTATAAGCACAAACCCTAAAACATGGCATAGATACAAACCTACACATGCAAAGGGCTATGAACCTTCAAAAGTTTTTGGGACCATCAGATATTCTGATTTTTCAATCGGAAGTTCTGATATGTGTAAAATACCAAGTTTTTGAAAACTAAAGAACAAATCAGATGCTCTAATATATGTAAAAAACCAGATTTTACAACATCCCAAAACTACATCGGATGTTCCGATCCATATGATCGGATGTTTCGATATGTGCAAAGTTCCAGAAATTCACCTATTGATCACAACATTGTAACGTAATAAGACATTAGTCACAATAGGTTGGTAACCAAATAGCCCTTTTATTCTTCAAGCCAATTTGAGTACCAATTAATTTGGCAAACACATTGCCAATTCTATCTTTTCTAAGCGAATAATTGTTATTGACAATTGGAGGCTTAGAATGGGTAGCTGGGGACATGATGAGGACAAATGTCCCTTCTTGTAGCATGTATAGTATATTTTACTGCCAAGCCTCTTCACTTGAGGCTTCTCATCTTGATGACCTTTTGCTTGACCCCTTGTCTTGTGTGATCTTGACTTAGCTTGGGGCCTCTCCTTTTAGTGTTTGTCATCATGATGAGAACTTCCTTGATCTATTGATGATGAAGGAGCTTCTTCCTTCATATACCTATTGTCTTGTTGTTTCTTGCTCAATGTTCTCTTCTTCTTCCTTAAGGGGCAATTCTAAACATGATGACCCCTTTTCTTGCACTTGAAGCAAGTAATGAGTGTGGTGGCCTCCACTTGACCTTGACCCTTCTTCTTAGCATTGTTGGACACGCTCTTCTTGTTGGAGTTCAATCTAAGTCCAATCTTATCTTTTGGATGCCTTTGGTATTTAAGAATCTCATCTAGAGTGGTCTTCCCTTTGAAGCATATAGTCAAATCTTTTTTCAAAGAAGTGACTTGATTCTTGAGCTCCTTAAATTCCTCTATGAGGTTAGTTTCACAAATAGAACTAGAGGAGACAATCTTGTTAGAGAAACAAGGAATAAATGAGAATTTATCATTAGATATAGAATTTACATAAGATGAATTTCTAGGACTAGCAGATGTTAAATCTATATTATGCAAAGAAAATGTGCTATTATCCACACGAGGCTTATATGATTTTACCTTTATGATAATTACCTCGTAAGCTATCTCTAGCTTGGTATGAGAAGCTACAAGATTTTCATAAGAGCATGAGAGTTCATCATAATCTTCTTGTAGTTCCACATAGTTACTAGTAAGCTTTTCAAATTGAGTTCTTAGCTCAACATTTTCTTTCTCTAAAGATGCTACACAAGAAATAGAGTTAGAAGCACAAGCATCATTAATAGGACAAATAGTGGATTTTTCTTTAGATAAATAATTGCAATTAGAACATGACATTTCTAAATTTACTAGAGGCATAACATCTAATTTATCAATCAAAGAAATATTCTTAACTTTAATATTCTCATATTGATTAGATAAAGAACTATGAGATTCTTAAAGTTTTCATATATCACATTTAAGACCTTAAGTTCTTCAATTTTCTTAATGAGAAATTCCTCTTGCCTCTCGAGGTTTTCCTCTTAGCCTTCTATTATACTCATGAGTTTAATTATTTTAGGCATATCCTTGTTGTCCAAAAGATCAAACCTGAACTCATCACTATCACTAGTATTAAAACTAGCATTAACATTATTAACCTCACTTACCAATTTCTTTTTATCTTTTTGCCATAAGACACATAGGAGAATTTGTGTGATAAGATGATCAACTTGGAGAAGTATATGCTTCACTTCCAAGTTGAGGACAATCTAAGCTATAATGTCCATATTGGTGACATGCATATCACATCTTATTTATCTTTGATCTTCTCCTAGGTGGACCTCTCTTATTGATTTTCCTTGAGGCCTTTCCACCTAAGCTTTGTCTCAAGTAAGCTTCTATTTCCTTCAAAATATTAGTCACACAAATACTAATAGAAATAGATGTATTACAATGAGGACAATGAACCATATCATCATGATATATAGACAAATTTGCACTTGATGATATGCAAGGATTAACAACACTAGTAGATATAGAAATTTCAATGCAAGTGTTGTTAAAGTGCAAAGGAAGAATTGAATACTTACTAACCACACTCACTATTTCATTACTTTGCTCGGATTTGTCAATTGGTGAGGTGGATGACAATGTGACATCCTCTTGGATAAAAGAGAAAGTTATTTGACGTTCTTCATGATGTGATGATAAAGTAGAGCACTCTCCAAACGACATCTCCGATAGAAGATCTTCCTCATCCCATTTTGGCTTGTCATATCTTTCCTTAAATGAGATGAGCATCTTCAAGCGGCATATCGTTTCAAATACATCTTCGCTCAAAGCATTGAATAAAGCATTAGTAGCTTGAGAGTCGAGATATATGCATTTCTCTTTCTCATCTAATGATATGAATTTATCATTAGGAGGAGAAATACTCATATCTACAACTCGCTCTATTTGAGGACCCAAAGTCCTAAAAATAGTAAGCACGTGAGTGCTCCACTCAAAATAATTTGAGTCATCTAATAGGAGTGGTTCTATGTGCACTAATACACTAGTCAACATCTTTATTCTCTATGCGGTAAAGCCCTAAAAGAGAGATTTGGCTTTGATACCAATTGAAAGGACAATGATATCGCCTAGAGTGGGTGAATAGGCTTTTTTTGCAAAAGTTCGTCCCCTTTTGAAATTTGGCCTAAACTTGTAGTGGAAATAAACTAATGGATTTTTCACAAGTGAAAAACCTAAGACCCTGTTTAGCACAGCTGAAACTTATGGGCTTTTGCTGAAAAATGGCTTTTGCTGGAAGTTGCTTATGGCTTATGCCAAAAGTTGTTAGCTTTTACGATAATTTTTTAGGTTCTCAGCACATCAGGTTTTAAAAAAAGCTACTCTCAGCTAGCTTATTAGCTTTTAGTTCATTTTATCAAAAGTCAGCTTTTTAGCTTTTCAAAAGCCAGCAATATGTCAGCCTGTTTGTTTCAGCTTATAGCTTCTAAGAAGCAAAAGCTAGTAATAAACTGTACCAAATAGGGCCTAAATATGCTAGGCTCAACTAGTGCACAATCACCCTAAACAAATGTGAATGTTACAATCCTAGGATGTGACAAAGATTATTCAAATCTAGCAAGATATGCAACAAAATTCTAATTGAAAATTCCAAAATTACTGCTCATCGGATGTTTCGATACAGTTCATCAGATGGTTTGATTTTACTATTGGATGTTCCGATACTGTTCATCAGAACTTCCAATCAGTGCAAAATAGCATATTTGAATATCACGAAATTAACTCAATGCACAAGCATACAAGCATGGATATCAAGATAATGCACAAGAGCAAGGAAATACGAAGATAAATGATTTATAACCGAAGTTCCGATATCCATCTATATCCTACATCTCCGTTGAAGAAGCTCGGTCACACTTGAGCTGGGACATTTTCAATCCTTTTCCTCACGAGGTTGCATGTATGCACTACTCGCCTCTATTATTGCCAACTCTTTCTCCACTTTGGAGATGATGAGCTCCGCAACCACTTCTGAGCCTCCTCACAATCTTCACTTGAGTAGATTATCAGCAATCCACCACCGAGCCGTCTAGGAGATGGTAGTATCCAAGAGTAACAAATTCCCGAACTCGCGCATAATCAACGCCAAGTGCTCAAACACACGCAACTAATGCGACACGTGTGAGCAACCCAAGCTCCACACACCTTACACACCTTACTCTATCCTCACTAAGCCACAAAGATTTGATTCTCACAAAATCTTGATAGAGAGGGGAGGAGAGCACTTAAAGGTGGAACACCAAGTTCTAACACCACTTCTTAGCACCACAAAGCCAACCAAAAAGCCCCTAACATGTTAGGAGGACAAGAGGCATAAATACCCCACTCTGAAAAACTAGCCGTTGGAAAGATTCTGCACTAATCAGAACTTCTGATCCCCAGATCAGAACTTTTGATCCCATGTATACCAACAGTTGAATCCGGACGAAACTCACTCCCAAACCTGGGAAAAACAACACATCAGAACTTTCGATTAAAAACATCTGAACCTGAGAGCACCAGATTTCTAAAAAATCAGACTTTCTGACTGACATCGGAACTACTGATTAGAAACTAACTCCAAATCGAGAACCCCCACTCTTCTGAACATCAGATGTTCTGACAGATTGGAACTTCCGGTTTCAGCACAACTAACACTCTGAAAACGGCGAAAACTTTAGATCCCGATGCCTGATTTCGGTGATTTCAGACTCTACAGAAAGCTTATGCAGATGGCTATACATCCTTACTGAATTCATAATCCCAAACACATTGGATAAAAACTAGGAACACTCTAAAAGCCAATTCAAACACTTCTACCCATTGTACAAAGCTTAATCCCTCAAGATTAAACTAGGTACCACGTGAAACATGCTAAACACCACTAAGGCTTGGCAACAACCACTTTTCACCATCAAGACCGACAACAACAAAAGGTTAAATCTAAAACATATTTTAGATACCCCAAACTCGTCAAAAGAACTCTCAACAAAAACCCATCCCACACTAAGCACATAGTTTGAGCACTCGACACAACAATCGAGCAACACTTTCAGCAGCCTCTCTTGATAGTACGGCTATCGATCCTATAATCCTGTCTCCCACCAAACTCCTTAATACCGGCAAAATTAGAAAACTTATTCTAGTTATACCTTTGTCTTGAGCAATCCCATCGGATTTTATGAACACATCATCCCAGCCCTGACGCTTCTCATAGCTCTTCAAGGCTTGTCATCAAGTCCTCTTCTCTTGATGACGATGATCATCATCGCTTACATCTTGATCTTCACTCGATCTTCGGAATCTTAATGAAGCTCTCTTGATAGCTTCCCACGCACAAAGCATAAGAGACTTCACTCTTCGCGTCATCTTCATTTGGTTCAGCACAAAGGCATGAACTGTAAGCATCAAGCATATAAGTTCTCCACTAAGCTTGTCTTGATCTTACTCTTCCAACTTGGCATATTGAATATCTCAATTCAATTCATGTCTTCTTATTGAACCTAACCCCAATTCACTCTTAAGCACAAAGCATATAGATTAGTCTATAAAACCAAATTGACAATTATTTTATACCTTAAGTCATTTAATCTCCACAAGTGACTTGGCCTTCATTCTTTATTATCTATCTTCATATAGAACCTAACCCCACTCACTCTTAAGCACATGGGTTAGTCCATAAAACTCAATTGACAATCTCATACATTTAGTCACTTAGTCTTCACAAATGACTAAGCCTTCACGCTTATCGTCAATTTTTTTGAGCTTCTCTTTCATCTCATGTGCATCACTTAGAGCTCACTCATCTTGATACATATATCATTGTCACATGACATTCCTCAATGAATCTATGCTCAATCCTCCATGCATCACCTATAGAACAACCTACTAATAATTCTCAACGCAATTGTTAGTCTACATGTATTATTATTAATTACCAAAACCACACTTAGGACCAGATAAACCTTCACCATTACAAACATAACGTTTCATTTCTTTCTTTCTCCCTTCGCTTCTTTCTCCACTCACTCCTTCGCTCTCTCCCTGCTCTCCCCCTCTTGCTGCCGCTCGGTCGAGCCACCATAGCTGAGCAGAGCACCAGGTCGACACCGTTGAGTCACCTCAACCGTCCTCCCCACCGTCTGCCGCCTGGATATAGCGGAGAAGCCGCGCCTCAAGCTCATCCACGACCTCCCCGAGCCAAAGCCGACCCGAGCTCCCACCGCCCGCGCCTCCCTCTTCCTCTTCGGCAACTGCCTCGATAGTCCTCCTTGCCGTCTGTCGCCTGGATACAGCAGAGAAAACACGCTTCGAGCTCATCCATGAGCTCCCCGAGCTGAAGTCTACCCGAGCTCCTGTCGCCTGCACCTCCCTCTTCCCCTCCGGTAGCCACCTTGATCGTCCTCCTCGCTGTTTGCCGCCTGGATCCAGCGGAGAAGCAGTCGATGGCGAACTTTGGCCTCCAATGGCGAAAGTAGAGAGAGACTTCATGTCGGAGAGAGCGAGTCTGTAGGGGAGGGGAGAGAGGGGAGAGATTCTAATAATCTGGTGTTGTTTGTTTTAGATTGTATAATCCAGGTTCCAAATTGTGAGAATCAAAATTTGAATCGTTAGAATCATAATAAAAAAACAAACAAGCCCTTAGCGATCTCCTCGTATTCTTTCCTTACCAGCTCCTCCTAACCCATTTAGACCAAAGGCATTGGCCTGCTTTAGTAGAAAGCATAGTTTGCTAGAGTTACCGGCTGAAACTTACAGCATCAAAAGGATTCATAAATCTCATCATCTCATAGCTGTACTAGCACAGGATTCAGCTATCTCTAAATAAGCAGAGTTAACAAATAAGTACCTAGAAAATAACTAGCAAAAGACAGTTCTACACATTTAGCCCACACCAGTAAGCTTATTAGGATTACAATCATTTAGTTTTTATCGAATTCACTCCATCATTTCAACCACTTGGACACGCCCTGCATCCTTGCTTAGAAGTTTCAAACGCTGCATAAACGAGCCACTGCATCAGGAGATGATACTACTTGTATTTGAACTGTAGGTCATTTCTAGTGGGCCGCAGCGTCCAGCAAGCTATTCCCAGCAACAACAAAAAAGCCAACTAAAAGCATCTCTAAAAATACGCCAAATATATTTGAACACAATATGCTCTGCAGTTTCTGCTTCTCCAAAACAAGTTGCACCATTCTGATCCAGGCCAAATCTTTTTGGAATAACTACCAAAGGAAAATCCTAATTTTTAGTGGCAGTTTAGTCTCTCAGACAACGATCATTCTCACATCTCGAAATCCAGAGAATGCCAAATGTTTATACAGAGATGATGTTGAGAACATGCCTGAAGTTTCAAGCTACTGCCCATCTCACAGTATTTGTATCATCAGATAAACGCATTAGTATTCATTTTACAATATGAATCTTGTTTTCGCGAGAGCCGGATAAAATAAATTATCCAGATTTTTTTACACCCCTGCAAACCACAATCTGTGACACCACTCCCTCCCCAATCCCCATTCATCCTCATCACATCTACGCAAATCATGGCAACAAACTCTAACCACTACTTAAAAAAAAACCCTATATATGCCACCACATCACTGTCAATTACTTACGAGCTAACAGTGATAGAGTATCACTGCCGGGTCGTATCAAAGACCGACACTAAAGGTCCATCTAAAAGGAACCGATAGTGATAATTGACTATCACTACCGGTTCTAGCCTTGAACCGGCAGTGATAGTATCATTGTCGGTCCTTCTTACGAACCGGTAGTGTAACTTGATTAATCACTGCCAGTTGTAGTCACTAACCGGCAGTGATAATGCGTCAAGTATCACTGTTGGTTCAGATTATGAACCGGCAGTGATAATGGATGACAACACATCTCAAAAATTCATAACTTTTTCATATGAAGTCTAATGGCAACAAACTTTATATAAAAATTATAGTCTCGACGAGATCTATAACTTTATAGTTTATTACTTTTTTTTACTTGAATCCATATAGATGCACAAACGAGCATGAACTTCTGGCCTTCGTGTGTATGCGCACAAACGAGCATGAGCATGGCTGACCACGAGCACGAGCATGGCTGAGTATGAGCATGAGCATGAATGAGTGTGGTTAGCCGTGCTCGTGCATACATGCTTGTGTTTAGTGTGTTCATATTGCAAAAATTCTAAACGTTTTTATGAGCAAACTAAAGCTCACTAGCAATCCATTTTAATTAGTTTGATTAAAAAAAGCCTAAACTAATATTTAATTAAAATTATACAAAGAAGCCTACTTTTATAACTTATAGCAATTTTTAATGTCTCAAATAAATTCCAAAAATCAGAAAAAATTTACTAATATTCTTCTCATATGATGTACTAATTTACTCAATTATTGGTGGGTTTGTGAAATTTACTCACAAATTCACTAATATTCATAACGTTTTATAGCTCTCGACGAGATCTACAACTTTTAAAGACTATTGAAGCCATACAGATGCACAAATAAACATTTAAAGACTGTTGAAGGAAACCACACACTTGACCACAAATAAATTACTAGATTAGTGTAAAACTAGTAGGAATGATTGAAAAAGCCATACACAAGGCTGTAAAGTTGAAAACTGCAAATTCAAAGATTTTTATCGTTAGTTTGGTAACTCGGATTGATGAAACATCTATACAGCACTAACTTTCAGATGTAGCACTATGTCTCCAAAAAAATTCAGGCAAATTGGAGAAAGTCAATTTTCGATCAAAAACTTCAGAGGTCATGTCGAGTGTCTTCCAAGCCTTTTTTGGAGGTCAAGAAAGGTATAGGTCTAAAGATGTGTATTTTTTTTTGATGTGTCTCCTTGTTAGCTTCAAAAGAAGAGGTTGAACGTCGAAATCGGACTCCGTATTCCAAAGGTATGGCTATTTTACTGAACACTGCACGAATTAGATACAAACTTTTTCATACGGAGTCGGATGGAGAAAAACTTTATAAGAACATTGTAGAACTCGACGAGATCTAAAACTTTGTAGTTGACCATTTTTTCAGTTAAGATTATTTATATGTCCAAATAGTCGTTCAATTGTTCGAATATAGACAAATTTGCACTTGATGATATGCAAGGATTAACAACACTAGTAGATATAGAAATTTCAATGCAAGTGTTGTTAAAGTGCAAAGGAAGAATTGAATACTTACTAACCACACTCACTATTTCATTACTTTGCTCGGATTTGTCAATTGGTGAGGTGGATGACAATGTGACATCCTCTTGGATAAAAGAGAAAGTTATTTGACGTTCTTCATGATGTGATGATAAAGTAGAGCACTCTCCAAACGACATCTCCGATAGAAGATCTTCCTCATCCCATTTTGGCTTGTCATATCTTTCCTTAAATGAGATGAGCATCTTCAAGCGGCATATCGTTTCAAATACATCTTCGCTCAAAGCATTGAATAAAGCATTAGTAGCTTGAGAGTCGAGATATATGCATTTCTCTTTCTCATCTAATGATATGAATTTATCATTAGGAGGAGAAATACTCATATCTACAACTCGCTCTATTTGAGGACCCAAAGTCCTAAAAATAGTAAGCACGTGAGTGCTCCACTCAAAATAATTTGAGTCATCTAATAGGAGTGGTTCTATGTGCACTAATACACTAGTCAACATCTTTATTCTCTATGCGGTAAAGCCCTAAAAGAGAGATTTGGCTTTGATACCAATTGAAAGGACAATGATATCGCCTAGAGTGGGTGAATAGGCTTTTTTTGCAAAAGTTCGTCCCCTTTTGAAATTTGGCCTAAACTTGTAGTGGAAATAAACTAATGGATTTTTCACAAGTGAAAAACCTAAGACCCTGTTTAGCACAGCTGAAACTTATGGGCTTTTGCTGAAAAATGGCTTTTGCTGGAAGTTGCTTATGGCTTATGCCAAAAGTTGTTAGCTTTTACGATAATTTTTTAGGTTCTCAGCACATCAGGTTTTAAAAAAAGCTACTCTCAGCTAGCTTATTAGCTTTTAGTTCATTTTATCAAAAGTCAGCTTTTTAGCTTTTCAAAAGCCAGCAATATGTCAGCCTGTTTGTTTCAGCTTATAGCTTCTAAGAAGCAAAAGCTAGTAATAAACTGTACCAAATAGGGCCTAAATATGCTAGGCTCAACTAGTGCACAATCACCCTAAACAAATGTGAATGTTACAATCCTAGGATGTGACAAAGATTATTCAAATCTAGCAAGATATGCAACAAAATTCTAATTGAAAATTCCAAAATTACTGCTCATCGGATGTTTCGATACAGTTCATCAGATGGTTTGATTTTACTATTGGATGTTCCGATACTGTTCATCAGAACTTCCAATCAGTGCAAAATAGCATATTTGAATATCACGAAATTAACTCAATGCACAAGCATACAAGCATGGATATCAAGATAATGCACAAGAGCAAGGAAATACGAAGATAAATGATTTATAACCGAAGTTCCGATATCCATCTATATCCTACATCTCCGTTGAAGAAGCTCGGTCACACTTGAGCTGGGACATTTTCAATCCTTTTCCTCACGAGGTTGCATGTATGCACTACTCGCCTCTATTATTGCCAACTCTTTCTCCACTTTGGAGATGATGAGCTCCGCAACCACTTCTGAGCCTCCTCACAATCTTCACTTGAGTAGATTATCAGCAATCCACCACCGAGCCGTCTAGGAGATGGTAGTATCCAAGAGTAACAAATTCCCGAACTCGCGCATAATCAACGCCAAGTGCTCAAACACACGCAACTAATGCGACACGTGTGAGCAACCCAAGCTCCACACACCTTACACACCTTACTCTATCCTCACTAAGCCACAAAGATTTGATTCTCACAAAATCTTGATAGAGAGGGGAGGAGAGCACTTAAAGGTGGAACACCAAGTTCTAACACCACTTCTTAGCACCACAAAGCCAACCAAAAAGCCCCTAACATGTTAGGAGGACAAGAGGCATAAATACCCCACTCTGAAAAACTAGCCGTTGGAAAGATTCTGCACTAATCAGAACTTCTGATCCCCAGATCAGAACTTTTGATCCCATGTATACCAACAGTTGAATCCGGACGAAACTCACTCCCAAACCTGGGAAAAACAACACATCAGAACTTTCGATTAAAAACATCTGAACCTGAGAGCACCAGATTTCTAAAAAATCAGACTTTCTGACTGACATCGGAACTACTGATTAGAAACTAACTCCAAATCGAGAACCCCCACTCTTCTGAACATCAGATGTTCTGACAGATTGGAACTTCCGGTTTCAGCACAACTAACACTCTGAAAACGGCGAAAACTTTAGATCCCGATGCCTGATTTCGGTGATTTCAGACTCTACAGAAAGCTTATGCAGATGGCTATACATCCTTACTGAATTCATAATCCCAAACACATTGGATAAAAACTAGGAACACTCTAAAAGCCAATTCAAACACTTCTACCCATTGTACAAAGCTTAATCCCTCAAGATTAAACTAGGTACCACGTGAAACATGCTAAACACCACTAAGGCTTGGCAACAACCACTTTTCACCATCAAGACCGACAACAACAAAAGGTTAAATCTAAAACATATTTTAGATACCCCAAACTCGTCAAAAGAACTCTCAACAAAAACCCATCCCACACTAAGCACATAGTTTGAGCACTCGACACAACAATCGAGCAACACTTTCAGCAGCCTCTCTTGATAGTACGGCTATCGATCCTATAATCCTGTCTCCCACCAAACTCCTTAATACCGGCAAAATTAGAAAACTTATTCTAGTTATACCTTTGTCTTGAGCAATCCCATCGGATTTTATGAACACATCATCCCAGCCCTGACGCTTCTCATAGCTCTTCAAGGCTTGTCATCAAGTCCTCTTCTCTTGATGACGATGATCATCATCGCTTACATCTTGATCTTCACTCGATCTTCGGAATCTTAATGAAGCTCTCTTGATAGCTTCCCACGCACAAAGCATAAGAGACTTCACTCTTCGCGTCATCTTCATTTGGTTCAGCACAAAGGCATGAACTGTAAGCATCAAGCATATAAGTTCTCCACTAAGCTTGTCTTGATCTTACTCTTCCAACTTGGCATATTGAATATCTCAATTCAATTCATGTCTTCTTATTGAACCTAACCCCAATTCACTCTTAAGCACAAAGCATATAGATTAGTCTATAAAACCAAATTGACAATTATTTTATACCTTAAGTCATTTAATCTCCACAAGTGACTTGGCCTTCATTCTTTATTATCTATCTTCATATAGAACCTAACCCCACTCACTCTTAAGCACATGGGTTAGTCCATAAAACTCAATTGACAATCTCATACATTTAGTCACTTAGTCTTCACAAATGACTAAGCCTTCACGCTTATCGTCAATTTTTTTGAGCTTCTCTTTCATCTCATGTGCATCACTTAGAGCTCACTCATCTTGATACATATATCATTGTCACATGACATTCCTCAATGAATCTATGCTCAATCCTCCATGCATCACCTATAGAACAACCTACTAATAATTCTCAACGCAATTGTTAGTCTACATGTATTATTATTAATTACCAAAACCACACTTAGGGCCAGATAAACCTTCACCATTACAAACATAACGTTTCATTTCTTTCTTTCTCCCTTCGCTTCTTTCTCCACTCACTCCTTCGCTCTCTCCCTGCTCTCCCCCTCTTGCTGCCGCTCGGTCGAGCCACCATAGCTGAGCAGAGCACCAGGTCGACACCGTTGAGTCACCTCAACCGTCCTCCCCACCGTCTGCCGCCTGGATATAGCGGAGAAGCCGCGCCTCAAGCTCATCCACGACCTCCCCGAGCCAAAGCCGACCCGAGCTCCCACCGCCCGCGCCTCCCTCTTCCTCTTCGGCAACTGCCTCGATAGTCCTCCTTGCCGTCTGTCGCCTGGATACAGCAGAGAAAACACGCTTCGAGCTCATCCATGAGCTCCCCGAGCTGAAGTCTACCCGAGCTCCTGTCGCCTGCACCTCCCTCTTCCCCTCCGGTAGCCACCTTGATCGTCCTCCTCGCTGTTTGCCGCCTGGATCCAGCGGAGAAGCAGTCGATGGCGAACTTTGGCCTCCAATGGCGAAAGTAGAGAGAGACTTCATGTCGGAGAGAGCGAGTCTGTAGGGGAGGGGAGAGAGGGGAGAGATTCTAATAATCTGGTGTTGTTTGTTTTAGATTGTATAATCCAGGTTCCAAATTGTGAGAATCAAAATTTGAATCGTTAGAATCATAATAAAAAAACAAACAAGCCCTTAGCGATCTCCTCGTATTCTTTCCTTACCAGCTCCTCCTAACCCATTTAGACCAAAGGCATTGGCCTGCTTTAGTAGAAAGCATAGTTTGCTAGAGTTACCGGCTGAAACTTACAGCATCAAAAGGATTCATAAATCTCATCATCTCATAGCTGTACTAGCACAGGATTCAGCTATCTCTAAATAAGCAGAGTTAACAAATAAGTACCTAGAAAATAACTAGCAAAAGACAGTTCTACACATTTAGCCCACACCAGTAAGCTTATTAGGATTACAATCATTTAGTTTTTATCGAATTCACTCCATCATTTCAACCACTTGGACACGCCCTGCATCCTTGCTTAGAAGTTTCAAACGCTGCATAAACGAGCCACTGCATCAGGAGATGATACTACTTGTATTTGAACTGTAGGTCATTTCTAGTGGGCCGCAGCGTCCAGCAAGCTATTCCCAGCAACAACAAAAAAGCCAACTAAAAGCATCTCTAAAAATACGCCAAATATATTTGAACACAATATGCTCTGCAGTTTCTGCTTCTCCAAAACAAGTTGCACCATTCTGATCCAGGCCAAATCTTTTTGGAATAACTACCAAAGGAAAATCCTAATTTTTAGTGGCAGTTTAGTCTCTCAGACAACGATCATTCTCACATCTCGAAATCCAGAGAATGCCAAATGTTTATACAGAGATGATGTTGAGAACATGCCTGAAGTTTCAAGCTACTGCCCATCTCACAGTATTTGTATCATCAGATAAACGCATTAGTATTCATTTTACAATATGAATCTTGTTTTCGCGAGAGCCGGATAAAATAAATTATCCAGATTTTTTTACACCCCTGCAAACCACAATCTGTGACACCACTCCCTCCCCAATCCCCATTCATCCTCATCACATCTACGCAAATCATGGCAACAAACTCTAACCACTACTTAAAAAAAAACCCTATATATGCCACCACATCACTGTCAATTACTTACGAGCTAACAGTGATAGAGTATCACTGCCGGGTCGTATCAAAGACCGACACTAAAGGTCCATCTAAAAGGAACCGATAGTGATAATTGACTATCACTACCGGTTCTAGCCTTGAACCGGCAGTGATAGTATCATTGTCGGTCCTTCTTACGAACCGGTAGTGTAACTTGATTAATCACTGCCAGTTGTAGTCACTAACCGGCAGTGATAATGCGTCAAGTATCACTGTTGGTTCAGATTATGAACCGGCAGTGATAATGGATGACAACACATCTCAAAAATTCATAACTTTTTCATATGAAGTCTAATGGCAACAAACTTTATATAAAAATTATAGTCTCGACGAGATCTATAACTTTATAGTTTATTACTTTTTTTTACTTGAATCCATATAGATGCACAAACGAGCATGAACTTCTGGCCTTCGTGTGTATGCGCACAAACGAGCATGAGCATGGCTGACCACGAGCACGAGCATGGCTGAGTATGAGCATGAGCATGAATGAGTGTGGTTAGCCGTGCTCGTGCATACATGCTTGTGTTTAGTGTGTTCATATTGCAAAAATTCTAAACGTTTTTATGAGCAAACTAAAGCTCACTAGCAATCCATTTTAATTAGTTTGATTAAAAAAAGCCTAAACTAATATTTAATTAAAATTATACAAAGAAGCCTACTTTTATAACTTATAGCAATTTTTAATGTCTCAAATAAATTCCAAAAATCAGAAAAAATTTACTAATATTCTTCTCATATGATGTACTAATTTACTCAATTATTGGTGGGTTTGTGAAATTTACTCACAAATTCACTAATATTCATAACGTTTTATAGCTCTCGACGAGATCTACAACTTTTAAAGACTATTGAAGCCATACAGATGCACAAATAAACATTTAAAGACTGTTGAAGGAAACCACACACTTGACCACAAATAAATTACTAGATTAGTGTAAAACTAGTAGGAATGATTGAAAAAGCCATACACAAGGCTGTAAAGTTGAAAACTGCAAATTCAAAGATTTTTATCGTTAGTTTGGTAACTCGGATTGATGAAACATCTATACAGCACTAACTTTCAGATGTAGCACTATGTCTCCAAAAAAATTCAGGCAAATTGGAGAAAGTCAATTTTCGATCAAAAACTTCAGAGGTCATGTCGAGTGTCTTCCAAGCCTTTTTTGGAGGTCAAGAAAGGTATAGGTCTAAAGATGTGTATTTTTTTTTGATGTGTCTCCTTGTTAGCTTCAAAAGAAGAGGTTGAACGTCGAAATCGGACTCCGTATTCCAAAGGTATGGCTATTTTACTGAACACTGCACGAATTAGATACAAACTTTTTCATACGGAGTCGGATGGAGAAAAACTTTATAAGAACATTGTAGAACTCGACGAGATCTAAAACTTTGTAGTTGACCATTTTTTCAGTTAAGATTATTTATATGTCCAAATAGTCGTTCAATTGTTCGATCAGAAGAGGTCAAATGCATTGATTTTGCTATTGTACTCAAGAACGAATGAGTGGTGAGATGGTTAGAGGGGTCACACGCGTAGAGCTTCTGAGGTCATGAGTTCAAGTCCTAGAACCGCACATGCGCGAAAATCGTGTGACTTGTGAGCAGTAACCGGTAGGGTGATTCTGGTCGCGAATTTTTTTTTTTTGCTTTTTTTGAACCCAAAAACATTGAATTGAGTATCGAGTATAACCGCTGACTGAAGCCTTCAGTCGATAGTGATAACCTCTTCACTGTGTGCTCCAAGCCAATAGTGATAGTCGGGGACTATCACTGCCCATTCTCCACTGCCGGCTACAAAACCGGCAGTGAAGGCCACTTTAGAGTCGGCAGTGAAACCACTTTCTGTAGTAGTGAACTAGCATGGTCCAAGCTGGGGCAGAGCGAAAGAGGCAATGAGGCTCCTCGCTAGTACCCATCATTAGGTGTGGTGGACACAGGTAGTGCTTCCTAGCTTGCCTCTTTTGCTCATTGCCTTGAACTGGTGTGGTGGACACGGGTGTGGCTCCCTCATACATGTACCCGCCAGTTTTAGCTCATCTACAGGCATGTGAAATAGACAAGTTGGGGCCTCTTGTGTGTTGCCGAGCCACCGCTACCTCCTTCCTTGTAGGCTCGTGTAGCATGCGGTCAGGGTGGACAATTGGGGGTGATGAGGTAGGCAATGATTGTCGGATGTCTGGGTTGCCAACAAGATTGCCAGGCCAGGGGGCAGTGGATGGACTGATGAGGTGGAGGGAATGGGAGGAGGAGGAAGAGAACAAGGTGGGGAAGGAGGAGGAAGAAGGATGTTGGCTTGCCATTTTTCGGAGATGACCACCTGATCGTGATTTGGTGGTTGACCGGTATGTAGTGCACTCCCTGGAATGCCGTTGACAAATGACCTTGACCAAGTCCCGCTGATATCTACGTGCTTGACCGACAAACTTATCATACTTATAAATATTGGAGAACGGGTAGGCGACACTAGCGTAAAATAAAAATTTCTACCGCATTCAACCAGTAAACCATGTGAGTAGAGGATCATGGATCTTTACCACTAGATGCGCAGTGTAGAGGAGAAAGAGTTGGAGTAGGTTGATCCAACATAGTGCGCGTCGATGTAGAGGAAGCAGCTACGATAAGCTCCTAGACAAGCTTCGAGCTTCGCCGTCACAGTTGTTGATATGATTAGCACCATAATAAAAACAGCACCTCTTCAGTATCCACAAGTATTGGGGTGGAACGTCGAATGATTGTATGCTAGCACTGCATGTACAACGGTTTTGAGAGTCTGGTAGAGAGAGCGTGGCTAAGGTTTTGGAGTTTCTCAACCGTACGCGCCCCTCCCCATGCCTCCCCTTATATAGATCCTACTATGAGCTCTCATGTTAAAATCCCATTAGGACTCTAATGAGGACATTCCTAGCATTCATTCATCTCCAAATGAAACTACATTTGATATAGCTGGTCCGATTACAAGGAGTAGAGCAAAACAATTGGAGAAGGAAATTCATTCTCAGGTGAACGCTAACCTTATGCTTAATAATCAGATTATGTTGAATGGGCCTATGCTTTTGAGTACTTGTTTCAATGTTCTTAGGAATGATGGAGTGCACGAACAAGCGTGGGATGATGATGGATTCTGCCCGCCAAATATAAGCAAGGAACCTGGACGTGCAAGAGAGAGAGAAAAGAACATTTAGCTACCATGAATAATAGTCGTTGGAGTGCAAGCAAATATTTCGGAAGATAGGAATGCATGCAGCCAGCAACCGGGTTGCTATCCACACACGTTCCAGCATGCATGCAGAAGAATGCCAACCATCCATGCGTCCCACTAGGCCTGGCTATTAATAAAAGTAGTGTTACAACTTTCCACTACATGTTCTCATTTATTTCTTCCAAACTGAAACTCCACTAGTATTATATATCCCTGTAATGGGTGACGTGAACAGTAACTTGAGGATTGCAAATTCAGAAATACAAACTCTTTGAGTTCTTGTTCCAGCGTGAGTCTTGAGAGGCTTGCAAACTTGTTCTTTCGATTCCTGAGGGAGTTGTAGAACGCCGAACTGCGGTTCACCCAGTTTGTGCCTTCACATCTATACGGCGTGATTGCGTGGGCTGTTTCGTCAGTACGTGGAAGGGTGATTGTCTCGGTAGTTCGTCGCGTGGACAGTCTCGCGGTGCATTGCCTCTTCACCAGGTCACGCAGCGACAAGTTATCAAGTTCGCGGATCCTTCGAGAAGATCGGGACACATCTACTCGTCACACGTGATCCATGGACGTGTGCACATCATCTGGTATCAAAGCCTCCGTTTACTCGTTAGGATCATTCTTATTTTGGTAGGATAGTTTTTTTTTATACCTACAGTCCACACATAAACAAATAGAAAACCTATAGCCTCTCATTGTGCCTGATTTGTAGTTTGCATTATCGAGTTTTCAATCCTTTGAGACTTGTCTAGTTGCTGAATTTTTTTTTCTCTTTTCCACATCGTTCTAACTTTCATCCTTGATGAGCTGAATATATATATTAAAAAAAAAACCCCACCTGAGCCACCCTTGATTGCCTTTTAACCGCCACAAATTCCCACCCTTTCCACCCGAGTTTTCTTGTTCTTTGGGATGCGCCACCCCTCTATGTTGTCTTTGCTGCGCCCCCTTAGTTGAAAGTTGTGCTGCGTTTGTCTCAAAAGATATCAAAAAAAAAAAGGCGAGAGTATATATATATATATATATAAAAAGAAGAAACAAAAGAGACTTGTGATCAGCATGCCAAAAGGGGCTTGAGCAGCACTTTGGTTGGTGCGAGTTGTTTCCACTTCTTCCATATTGTTCCTTTCTTTTGCATCTTTTTCTTTCTCTTTAGCAACTTAGACTTGTGTTATTTCTCTTTTGGATTATTATTCGGTTTTGCATCACTACATTTCAGCGCACTACTTGTACATTTTATCCCCACCAAGCTCCACTAAAAAGCACCGTGAGCTGTTGCACCGTAGTCTCTGGTACAATCACTCTTCTACTACAGATTGCAGCCCCGGTTCTCGCCCTTTCCAGGAAGAGAAAGAACTTGTTCAGCAAGTGGTGAGGGAGTGATTCCACATATATTCCACATATATATATATTTTTCCCCCCTCTACTAATATGGCAGGACGTGGAGATGGTGCCGCTGTTTCGGTGGAGGAATTCCAGGAGCTGCGTACACAAATGAATGATTTGATGCAACAACTCCAAACTCTACAATTGAACATGCCACGTGGTGAACCGCCACCAAATGAGGATGATGACATTGAGGAGGATGATGAGGCAGGGCGTCGTCCCGCTGGCCGTGGACGTGGCGGGCGTGGTCTTGGTTTTCCTAATTTTGGTCGTGCTCGGCGCATTCCTATTGGAGGTGGAGGAGATTATGATGGTGGTGATGATATGTTGTCCGACATGGATGATCATCGGCATGATGACCATCATGGTTATCGTGACCGCCGTCGTCGTCGTGATGATGATGGTTTAAGCAACGTGAAAGTGTCTATTCCAAAATTTAACGGAAAGGAAAATGCTGATGATTATTTTGAGTGGGAGACCAAGGTTGATCAGATCTTTGATTTATATACTTATCCTCCTGTCAAGAAAGCAAAGCTTGCTGCAATTGAGTTCACAGGTTATGCAATCACTTGGTGGAATCAAGTATGTGCTGATTTCCGCCGTGTTGGCCATGATCGTATTACTTGGGATGACATGAAACGAGAAATGAGGCGCCGATTTGTTCCTGCACATTATTCTCGTGAGCTACATTTGAGGCTGAAAAGGCTTGTTCAAGGTCATCGTAGTGTGGATGAATATTTTCAGGAAATGGAAATGTGTCTACTTCGTACCGGTATCACTGAAGATGAGGAATCAACGATGGCTCGATTTCTGGTTGGTCTTAATAAACCAATCGCAGACAAGGTGGACATGACTAATTACAACACTATGAATGAATTGCTACATTTTGCAAAAAGAGCAGAAAGGCAGCTTGCTGAATCTTATAAGCACCGTGCTTCATTTTCCGCTCCTAATAGTTCTACTCCATGGCGCCATTCACAGCAGCACGGGTTAGAGGTGCACACACCTTCATCTCGTGCAACTTCTCGTTCAAATTCAACGTCTACCAAACATTTTGATTCAAGAGGCAAAGCTGTAAATTCCAATCAGTCCAGCTCCTCTGTTACAGCAGCCCAACGAAAGACAAGCAAGATTGAGTGTTTTAAGTGTGGTGGTCATGGACATAAGCAAGCTGAATGTCCCAATAGACGCACTATTATTGCACTTGCAGACGGTTCTTATGATTCTCAAAGTGAAGAGGAGGATGAGCCTATTACCCAAGCACTAGCAGACCTTTCTCTTGACACTTGTGAGTATTCAGCAGAGGATGGTACTTTTGAGCTAGGTCTGAATTGTTTAGCCATTCAATCTCTTCCAAATTTTGCTCAAGATGACTTATCCCAAGATGATGTTCTTCAGCATCCAGCCGAGATTACTTGTGCTGATTTTGATAAGTTGCTTGCTGATTTTCCTGATTTGGCGCCTTCTACTCTGAATACACCAGCTCCTTCTTTGGTGGTTCGGCGGGTTCTGTCAACACAATTTTGTTGCTGCTGAGCAAGGCCAGCGCCACAATTTGTTTCAATCACGATGCAAAGTGAAAGGACAGGTGTGCCGCTTCATCATTGATGGTGGGAGCTGCAACAATATTGTTAGTGCTTTGCTTGTTGAGAAGCTTGGTTTGCAGACACGTCGCCATCCACATCCGTACCACATGCAATGGCTGAATAATTCTAGGACAGTGAAGGTTTCAGCTATGATCCGCTTGTCATTCTCCATTGGTGACTATCATGGAGAGGTTGATTGTGATATTGTACCCATGCAAGCATGCCATTTACTGCTGGGTCGTCCATGGCAATTTGATGTGGATTCGGTGCACTTTGGACGGTCTAACAAATATACTTTCATTCACAAAGACAAGAAGGTGGTTCTTGTTCCATTATCTCCAGAAGAGATCTATGCTTCAGATGTGGCTCGCATGAAAAGAGAAGAATCTGAGAAAAGAAAATTGAGTGAGGCCCCCAACACTAGTAAGGGAGAGACTCCTAACCCATCCAGCCACATAAAGCCTCATTCCACTTCAAAACAGCTACGCCAAAATGAATGCTTATTTGTGAGCAGGAGTGATTTGAGAGAAGTGAAGAACACCACAGCCCCATTCTTTGTGCTCTTGCACAAGGAGGTCCTACTTTCAACTACCGATTTACATTCATCGCTGCCTAGTGTTGTTCTTGATCTCTTACAGGACTTCGAAGATGTTTTTCCCGATGAGGTGCCAGCTGGACTTCCTCCACTCCGTGGAATTGAGCATCCAATTGATTTGGTACCAAATGCTTCTCTTCCAAATCGTCCAGCCTACCGCACCAATCCCGAAGAGACAAAGGAAATTCAGCGACAGGTAAAAGAGCTTTTGGACAAAGGGTATGTTCGTGAATCTTTATCACCATGTGCTGTTCCCGTTCTTTTAGTCCCGAAGAAAGATGGCTCTTGGCGCATGTGTGTTGATTGTCGTGCTATCAATGCTATAACTGTTAGATATTGCCATCCCATTCCACGGCTTGATGACATGTTAGATGAATTGAGTGGCTCAACTATTTTCACCAAGATTGATTTACGCAGCGGCTATCACCAAATTCGCATGAAAATTGGTGATGAATGGAAGACAGCATTTAAGACCAAATTTGGCTTATATGAATGGCTTGTGATGCCCTTTGGTTTGACGAATGCTCCTTCAACTTTTATGCGTTTAATGAATCACGTTTTAAGAGCTTTCATTGGCAAATTCGTGGTTGTCTATTTTGATGATATCTTGATCTATAGTAAATCATTTGATGAGCATCTTGATCATATCCGTGCAGTCCTTGCTATTTTGAGAGTCGAGAAATTGTATGGAAATATTTCTAAGTGCACCTTTTGCACAGATCGTGTTGTTTTCCTTGGTTTTGTTGTGACTGCAGATGGCATCCAGGTTGATGAAGAGAAGATTAAAGCGATAAAGGATTGGCCTACTCCTAAAAATGTGAGCCAAGTTCGAAGTTTCCATGGTCTTGCAGGTTTCTACCGGCGCTTTGTCAAAGATTTCAGTGCAATCGCTGCACCCCTTAACAATTTGACAAAGAAGGATGTTCCATTCAAGTGGGGAGATGAACAGGACCAAGCCTTCGAAGAGTTGAAAAGAAAGCTTTGTGAAGCACCGCTGCTACAACTACCAGACTTTGGTAAGACCTTTGAGATCGAATGTGATGCAAGTGGTATTGGCATTGGAGGTGTGCTACTTCAGGAACGTAAACCTGTTGCCTACTTTTCTGAAAAGTTAAATGGTCCACATCTGAATTACTCTGTCTATGACAAAGAGCTTTATGCCTTAGTTCGAGTTTTGGCAGTTTGGCAACATTATTTGTTACCTAACGAATTTGTCATCCACTCTGATCATGAAGCTTTAAAATATCTCAAAAGCCAAGGCAAGCTGAACCGTCGACATGCTAAATGGATTGAGGTCATTGAAACATTTCCCTATGTTGTAAAACATAAGCGTGGGAAAGATAACATTGTTGCTGATGCTTTATCACGGAGATGTGGCTTGGTTACACAATTAGATACAAAAGTGCTTGGTTTGGAATCCATTAAAACACTTTATGCTGATGACTTTGATTTTAAAGAACCTTTCTCTCATTGCATTGCTGGAAAAGGCTGGGACAAGTATTATGTGCATGATGGTTTCTTATTTCGGACTAACAAACTATGTATTCCAGCCTGTTCGATTCATCAAGTTCTTTTGCAGGAAGCACATGCTGGTGGCTTAGCTGGTCATTTTGGCATCAAAAAGACATTGGACATGCTCTCTGATCATTTCTTTTGGCCACATATGCGACGTGATGTCCAGCGACATGTTGAGCGCTGCATAATCTGCTTGAAAGCTAAGTCCCGCCTTAATCCCCATGGTCTTTATACTCCATTACCAATCCCAACTGTACCTTGGGAAGATATATCCATGGATTTTATTCTGGGGTTACCTAGGTCTCAGAGGGGGAGGGATTCTATCTTTGTTGTTGTTGATCGCTTCTCTAAAATGGCACATTTTATTCCATGTCATAAGAGCGATGATGCTTCACACGTTGCTGATTTGTTTTTCAGGGAGATTGTTCGTCTACATGGAGTGCCAAAGACTATTGTTTCAGACCGAGATACAAAATTTCTAAGCTATTTTTGGAAGACCTTATGGGCTAAACTTGGCACGAAGTTGTTATTTTCCACCACTTGTCATCCACAAACGGATGGGCAAACTGAAGTTGTCAACCGTACCCTATCCACCATGCTGCGTGCCGTGCTGAAAAAGAATTTGAAGCTGTGGGAAGACTACCTTCCACATGTTGAATTTGCTTATAACCGGGCAGTCCATTCCACAACAAATTTTTGTCCATTTGAAATTGTTTATTGTTTTAAGCCGCATACTCCCATGGATCTTTTGCCTTTACCATTACAGGAACAAGTTAACTTGGATGCAGCAAAGAGATCGGATTTTCTCAAGAAGCTACATGATGAGACAAGAAGGAATATCGAGAAGAAATCAGCACAATATGCAAAGCAAGCGAACAAAGGTAAGAAGAAGGTTACATTCCAGCCCGGAGACCTCGTGTGGTTGCATCTACGCAAGGATCGATTTCCCCAACAGCGCAAGAGTAAGTTATCTCCTAGGGGTGATGGTCCGTTCAAGGTTTTACACAAGATAAATGATAATGCTTACAAAATTGAGCTGCCACCTGAATATTCCAATGTGAGTACAACATTCAATGTCAAAGACTTGCTTCCATTTGTTGGTGAGCCTGAGTCGAGGACGACTCCTTCTCAAGAGGGGGAGGCTAATGAGGACATTCCTAGCATTCATTCATCTCCAAATGAAACTACATTTGATATAGCTGGTCCGATTACAAGGAGTAGAGCAAAACAATTGGAGAAGGAAATTCATTCTCAGGTGAACGCTAACCTTATGCTTAATAATCAGATTATGTTGAATGGGCCTATGCTTTTGAGTACTTGTTTCAATGTTCTTAGGAATGATGGAGTGCACGAACAAGCGTGGGATGATGATGGATTCTGCCCGCCAAATATAAGCAAGGAACCTGGACGTGCAAGAGAGAGAGAAAAGAACATTTAGCTACCATGAATAACAGTCGTTGGAGTGCAAGCAAATATTTCGGAAGATAGGAATGCATGCAGCCAGCAACCGGGTTGCTATCCACACACGTTCCAGCATGCATGCAGAAGAATGCCAACCATCCATGCGTCCCACTAGGCCTGGCTATTAATAAAAGTAGTGTTACAACTTTCCACTACATGTTCTCATTTATTTCTTCCAAACTAAAACTCCACTAGTATTATATATCCCTGTAATGGGTGACGTGAACAGTAACTTGAGGATTGCAAATTCAGAAATACAAACTCTTTGAGTTCTTGTTCTAGCGTGAGTCTTGAGAGGCTTGCAAACTTGTTCTTTTGATTCCTGAGGGAGTTGTAGAACGCCGAACTGCGGTTCACCCAGTTTGTGCCTTCACATCTATACGGCGTGATTGCGTGGGCTGTTTCGTCGGTACGTGGAAGGGTGATTGTCTCGGTAGTTCGTCGCGTGGACAGTCTCGCGGTGCATTGCCTCTTCACCAGGTCACGCAGCGACAAGTTATCAAGTTCGCGGATCCTTCGAGAAGATCGGGACACATCTACTCGTCACACGTGATCCATGGACGTGTGCACATCAGACTCTAGTCCCACATGGATCACAATCCATTTAAACCCTCTACGAATCCAATCCATATGTCATGTTTCAACCTATTAAGTGTGTGACCTGTTAGGTTCATGTATAAACAGCTACAACTCAGAAATCCCTTTCCGAACCGAAATCAACAGCGGTCCCTAGCAGGACTTATTGACTCCCGAATATCCATAAAGATATCGGCTGAACCTTAATATACACATGCACCAATCCCTTTGCCTTATGATACCAGTCAAGTTCAATTCGAGACACGTATCATCCTTGTGATAGCTTGACTATTCACTCAATCTTGTAGCATATTACTCAACTCGTGATTCAGTCTTTTATCACATTGGCATCGCAATGCACTTTCTAATCCAACAACATTGAGAGGCCTAGAGATATCTCTCCTATTATATAGGAGGGGCAAATTACATCTTAATTGCTCACACCCCATGATATGTTTTATGGTAAACCCGAAAGCTACCTTTATGACTAACTAGGCACAGAGTAGCATTTGATAATCCCTAAGTGTGTCATTACACATTATGGGAATCAATGACGATCTCAGATCTAAGGATTCTGCAGGTATACCATTTGAGATTACAACTGATAGCACATCATATAACAATCCCACCAGTATCTCAAGGTGGGTCTATCCAACACCATGTTCTCTAACATCACTACTACAGAAAGGGTCATCATTGCCGATTCAAAAACTAAATTATTGCCAGATATAGAATTGGCACTGATAATGAATATTAGTGTCGGTTTATAATGTTATGAACCGACAATGATAGTTTTGTATCATTGCTGGTTCTTGAGCTGATTCTGCTGATTGACATACTTATCACTGCCAATTCTAGCTATGAATCGGTAATGATGCTCAATCCAGGAAAAAAATTAAAATTTAAACAAATAGGGAATAATTTAACCGAGCTTTATATTACTAATATCCATAATTACTGGTTTATATTACACTAATATGTAATTAAGTCACTAATAATTCCTAACTCCGTCATCACTGTACACAAAAAACAAAAGACACGGCAGTGCGTGTAAAAGAACCCTAAACCCGCACATGCATCTACCACTTGGGGTTGACAACAAAGAGTAGTCATCATTGTTGGCATTGTCCTCGTCCTCATCATCACGGTCGTCTTTGTCGTAGCCGTCGTCATTGCCGTCGTTCGCTGCTTCCTCCTCCTCTTCCTCCTCCTCCTCATCTGAGCTCTGGGGCCTCTTTGCCTTTGGCTTGTAGAGGAAGTAGTTCCTCACGTCATCCTCAAAGGGGGACCCTGTGATCCATCGAAGCCCAAGGACTGTGCCTCATTCGAGCTCTCCAACGGGGATGGAGCTCGGTAATTGGACGATGATGCGGGTGTAGGTGGCGTGGCCGGAGAAGGTGGCAGCGGAGGTGGTGGTGGAGTGGTCGGAGCAGGAGAGGACGGAAGAGATCGAGTGTGAGAGTGAGAGCGAGTGAGATGAGCGATCAAGTAAAATTTAAAGGTGATTGGGAGAAGCCGAGTAGGCGGGCGCTGGAATTCAATTTTTGGGCTATCACTTCCAGTTTGTAAATACAATTGGCAGTGATAACCATTATCACTACTGGTTATTAAAAACACATCTTTTTATGAACTGGTATCACTATCGGTTCCAGCTAAGAACTAGCAATGATAAGTTGATTATCACTGTCGGTTCATGTTACTAACCGGCATTGATGTATCACGATCTGTTCTTGCTAGCTCGACTTTGTATGTGCGCCTTGAGCTTACAAACTGGTAGTGATAATATATCACTACCGGTTATTACTATACTAACAGTGGAAGGGGGGGGGGGGGGAGGGGGAGGGATGACCCTTTCTGTAGTAGTGCATGTGTCCATATTATTGATTTGACACCTCTATCTCTATGATTTATGAAATATGATCATCAATGAATACATGTGCTAGTCCGTGAATTATTATTGTCCCACATAATGGTATAAGACTAGGGATCATTTAGAATAACATCACAATAAAACAAAGATCTTCACAAACAAGTCACATATTTGCTAATCAATGTAAATGATAATTATCCAAGGAACTAAATAACATATTATTCAAAAGTATATAAACATAGATGTGATACAATCATCTCTATGACTGTCTCTAGGGCATATCACCAACAATAAAATCTTTGGTATGGTGTATCTATATTCCTATATAATTCATTAGTTGTGGAAGATCCAGACGATCTCCACTGTCCACCTGTGTTGATCAAATGGTCATCGTGCAAAGTGGGACCCCGTTTTCCTTCCAAACGATGAGGGTGCCGGCTAGATGTCTCCTTTCACACCCACCACGAGGATGCCGGTTGACGTGATCATGCTACCTCCGGAAATGACCACTCATGAGGAATGATAGATAAATTCATTTATGAAGCTTTTATTTATGTTGGATGAGAATATTCTACTATCTAATATTGGAGAATCTTATATTTTCATATTATTATCCTTGATATGCTCTTGCGGACTGGGGGCCCTCTCGCCAAACTTGGTTCCAAGACATGGAAGTTTTTCCAACCTTATACAAGCCACCACGTCATCTCCAAGCCAAGCCAATTTAGATTACAATCCATGTCCTACTCAAATTTAGAATTTGAATCAAATTCGGAGTCTGCTGATAGACCTAAATAAAATTGTTAAGAATTCTTTCATTTGAAATCCAACGGAGATGTGTGAGCATTTTGGAAAGGGGACTTCATCTACATTCCAATGAATTTGGTCCCACCTTAAAACTCATTCAGGAAGTGGAAATAAAGATTGCAAGAAGCCAACTTGGCTTCATAATTCGATTCAGATTGAAACATACAACCGTGCAGCAATTGGATTATTCTCTTTCATACGGAATCCGATGGAGGTTTTTAAATACAGCCTGGAAGAATATGAGATGATCTTTCCAACAGATCCAGCCCCACTATGAAATACATTTTGTGCAAGCCGCAATCAGCCGAGAGATGCTCGGTGTCATCTTGTATATATAGTTAGCCATAGACACTTGAATAATTTGGGTTTTTCTTATATCATTCTACCACATTGTAGTTTTGTTGCTTATTCATTTTGAGGAACCCATTCATGAACTTCATCTAAATTTGCAATAGAATTTCATATTGTTCTTCTATTCTCTTGCTTGTGTTCTCGATTCACCCACAGGAAAGCTTTCTTAGCGAGATCAACCGTGCTCGGCTCGGTTGATAACCACAGAGTAGTGATATAGTGGTTGAGAGGGTTCTCAATTGTTTCTGGTTAGAGCCTTTGAATCATCAATGTCAAAACTCCACTAATCAATGTATCTCACACCTTTCAGAAGATCGGGCCATATTTCCATCACCAGCTTCGGCGAGAAGGGCCTACTGCGGCCTCAGCACGGGGGACCGCCCGTTCATCAGAGCACCTGATCGAAGCACATGACATTGCCGTCGTCGAGGTGCTTCTCCTTGATGTATTTCCACTAGTCCTTGGTGAGCACGCAGCTCTAGCTGGTCTAGTACGAGTACCAGAACCGTCATGGCTTGCTGCTTGCAGATCACCAGCCAATCCAAATAAAAAATAAACTACAATAATAATTATTATTATAAGTATATGAAAGATAAATAACCCCATTTTTCTAGTTCCTATGATGCACTAGGAGCTTATAGACAGAAACGAATCAGTTTAAACAGTCCCTTGTGGCTCCGATGGAAACTAGATCAACACGTCATTGGGTCAAGAGAAGTTTCGATTGAAGTTCAATATGAAGCTTTTGGGACTTATCATGAGATTTATGCCTACTATCTAATAGTGAGAAATAGAAAAAAAGAAATCTGTTCGATATACATTCGAACCACTCTTGGTTTAGAGGAAGCAATACAAGGATTTAGCCAGGCCTATTCATACATTCAGCTTGCCCACGTCACTGGGCATGAGGGGCTTCTCGAACAGGTGCTCCCTCTCTGAAGAAAAAACCCTCCATTCCATTCCACACCTATACAGTTTGGATTGGAACCCTCGACTCAACTTGACTCCGGCACAACGGTCTGACCGAACAAAGCTCGTCTCCCACCCACACCTATGGCAGCTGACCCACCAGTCCTTCCACAATGGGAAGGCCACTTAAAGTTAGCGTTGGAGGGGAGGGAGGAGGGGGATAGGAAGGGGGCTCCGGTCCAAGTTTCAGCACGGGTGAGCCGTCAGCAGGTGTGGCTGCCGATGTGCGTGCGGCTGTAGGAACCTTGGCAACAGCGATTCCTTGCCGCTACTTGGATTGTCGCTGGGCGTGGCACTCTGTCACGCCAGCAAGAAGTACCCCTTGCAAACAAGCACGCTGGGGGGTCGACCGTGAGCAGCCTTCCATCTAGCGCTAATCACGAATTAATGCTGCACCTGTACTCCATATATGCTAATAGCCTCTAATGAAATCATTAAGTGTGACAATTCTAATCACCTTCATGGTATCAATTTAGTGTTCTGATCCTCTCCACTGACACTCATGATGGGCACAGACACCAACGCCCTGGCGCTTGCGGACTCCACTACTATAGCTAAGGAAGACGCCGCCGCTCGTGCCTTTCTCTAGGCCCACACCATCCCCATCCCCAGTCTCAAAACTCTCCATGGCGTGGGTTGTTCGAGGTCGCTCTCCAAAAATATTCCCTCGATGACCACATCCGCGAGCCAGCTTTCGACATGGCTCCCGACGCAACCTAGCTTCATCCCAATGCCCTCGTTTGGTCGTGGCTCTACGACGCCCTTTCCTCCGACCTCGTCACGATGGTCATGGACTCCTCTACATCCGCGTACACCCTCTGGACACGTATCAAGGGTCTTTTCCGTGACAGCACCGAGACGCATGCCATCTACCTTGAGCAGGAGTTCCACGGCTTCATGCAAGGCGCATCATCCATCGCTGAGTATTTCCGGTGGCAAAAGGCCCTCATTGATGACCTCACCGCTATCGGCACCTTCATCGCCAACCAGAGCCTCATCCTCAACACCCTACGTGGGCTGAACTCTTGCTTCTCCCACATGCGGACGCTTCTCTCCATGTAGTGTCCCATTCCTTCATTCCTCGAGGTTCGCTCTGTGCTCATGCGTGAGGAACTAACGATGAAGAACTCTAATACCCCTTTGGCCTATGCATTCATCACCAATCACTCCTCTAGCGGTGGCAACACTGGTGGTAATGCTGGTTGCAATAAGAACTCCTCATTTGCTGGCTCCGGCAGCAACTACACCTGCAATGACAACTCCAACCACTACTGCAACAACAACAACGGCATCAATGGCAATGTGAACAACAACTCGCTGGGTGACAACTCCTCCAACAAGGGCTCCTCCTGGCCGTCTCTCCAAAACCCATGGGCGGGGTTCATTCAGATGTGGCCCGACCCATGGTCTCGGCACCTCGCCCCATTGTCCAGGGCATTCTCGGACCACCCCCGTGTAGGCGTTCCAGACTTTCACGCCCTCGCCTCCCAGTGCGTCGGCTCCTTCCCTGAGCAGCTACTGAACAATTTCAGCACCATGTTATTGACACCTCCAATTGCCAATAACTTGTACTTGGATTCCGGTACATCCGCGCACATGACTTTCGATCTTGGTCCTTTCACTTCCATCTCTCCTTACTCTTTCGCTGCCCCTCATCAGGTCATTGTTGGCAGTGGCTCTTCTATTCCCATTGCCCACTCTGGCTTCACTTATTTTTACACCCCAACACGATTGTTTTCTTTAAACAACGTTCTGGTCACTCTTTTTATCATCAAAATCTCATTTCCATGCGCCAAATTACTCATGATAATCATTGTTCCATTGAATTTGATCCTTTCGATCTTTCTGTGAAGGATCTTCGTACTAAGAATGAGATCATCAGGTTCAATAGCCAAGGTGACTTGTACCCATTTCTTCCACCGTCTATAGTGCACGCTCTCTCTACCATGATGCCATATTCGACATTGTGGCATCACCGCTTAGGACATCCCAATAGCCAAGCTTTGTCGCACATAGCAAGTGACTTTTCTATTCCATGTAATAAAAAGTCGATCGATGAATCTTTATGGCATGCTTGTCAACTTGGCAAACACGTTCGTCTTCCCTTTGATGTCTCCATCTCTCGCAATACTCGTCCCTTCAAGATTCTCCACTATGACCTTTGGACATCCCCTCTACCTAGTGTTTCCGTTACAAGTATTGCCTCGTCATTCTCGACGACTACAATCACTACTTGTGGACATTTCCTCTTTATCTCAAGTTTGACGTTCTCACCACCCTGAAATACTTCTCCGCCTTCATGTCCACTCACTTTCACACCACTGTCCAATCCTTACAATGTGATAATGGTCACGAATTTGACAACACCGCTGCACATCTCTTTCTTCTCTCTCTTGGCACCTCGCTTTGCATGTCTTGCCCATACACCTCTTCGCAAAACAGCAAAGCCGAACAAGTTATTCGCTCTACCAATAATATCATCCACTCTCTTCTTTTTGAAGTGAGTATGCCATCTATTTATTGGGTAGAAGCTCTCCACACAGCCACCCATCTACTCAACCTTCATCCCACAAAATCACTTCGCTCCAAAATTCCTCACGAAGGCTCTTTTCGGCTCTTCCCCTTCATTCGACCATCTTTGAGTTTTCGGATGCCATTGTTACCCTAATCTTTCTGTCACTACCCTTCACAAACTTGCTCCTCGATCCACCCCTTATGTGTTCCTTAGTTACCCCTTCAATCATCGAGGTTACCGGTGTCTCAACCTCTCCACCAATCACATAATCATCTTTTGTCACGTTGTGTTCGATAAGAATTCCTTTCCCTTTGCAGAAAATTGCCACCTTCTCCCTCCGATTTTTCCTTTTTGGATGACCTCATTCATTTTTATCCCTCAAAATCGCTCCTCAGTGGCCCTTCCCGTTGCACCATGCACTACGCCCGTGCCACCTGCCACACCCATCGCTCTATCGCACACCCTTGCACATGCGCTTACACCCACTGAGCTGCTCCCACCCCCGCCTGCGCCTGCAGTGCACACCACGCCAACACCCACTGAGTCACTCCCATCCCCACCCACTCATGCAGTGCATGTCGTGGTCATGCCCGCTAAGCCGCTCACGCCTGTGTCTGTAGTACTGCCCGCACCTGCCACTTACGTGCCTCCTCCTCCTACTCCTGTTGCCAATGAACATTGCATGATGACCCGTGGCAAAGCAGGCATCCGCAAGCTGGTGGATTGGCCCAACCTTCACGTCGAATCGCTCTCTCCAATTCCTAAGAGCTATTGCGGGGCTCTTTAGGATGGCAATTGGCATTCCGCGATGATTGATGAATTTTTGACTTTGCAGCCAAATAACACATGGGAACTTGTCCCTCGTCCACACGATGCCAATGTCATGTCCAATAAATGGGTGTACCGGCACAAATTCAAGCCTGATGACTCCCTCAACCACTACAAGGCATGTTGGGTCGTTCGCGGGTTCTCCCAGCAACCCGATGTCGACTACGTTGAAATCTTTAGTCTGTTGTCAAACCGGCTATAGTTCAGACCGTGCTCTCCCTTGCTGATACATGTGACTAGCCCGTGCACCAGCTTGATGTCAACAATGCCTTCCTCCATGGCATTCTCTCCGAGACTGTATACTGTGAGCAACCATCTGGCTTCATTGACTTGTCTGCTTCTGACCACGTCTGTCGCCTCGTCAAGTCCCTCTATGGCTTGAAGTAGGCACCCTGTGCTTGGTTCAATATGCCTGCAGCATACCTTCTATGCATCGGCTTCATGACATCTCATGCCGACCTATCGCTCTTCATGTTCACCCGTGGCACTAACCACGTCTACCTTCTACTATACATCGATGATATCTTTCTCACTGCCTCGACTAAACACCTTCTTCGGTGGACCATACAACTCTCGAGAGCTAGTTCTCACTCAAGGACCTCAGCGCTCTACACTTCTTCCTCAGTGTCTCCGTATTACACACTACCACCAGTATGCATCTCCCGCAGTGTCAGTACATCATGGATGTACTTGCTCATGCCAGCATGAGTGATTGCAACCCGTGCAGGACCCCAGTTGACACGAAGTCCAAGCTTGGTGCTACTGGCACCAACATAGCCGATCCCACTGTGCACAGTAGCTTGGTCGGTGCTCTTCAATACCTCTCCTTCATCAGGTTAGACGTTTGTCTGCACATGCATGACCCTCGTGAACTGCACCTCAATGTGGTGAAGCGAATCCTTCGATGTCTCTAGGGTACCATCAATCACAATCTACCGCTTCATTGCACTGCAATGACTTCTCTCACTGCCTACACCGACACCGATTAGGTTGGGTGCCCTGATACGCGCAAGTCCACTTCTGTATATGGCGTCTTCCACGGCGACAATCTCATGTCCTGATCTTCCAAGTGGCAACATACATTCTCTCGTTTGAGTGCTGAAGTGGAGTACCGCGCGGTTGCCAATATCGTCGGCAAAGCGTGATGGCTACGTCAACTCCTCACCGAGCTTCATCGCCCTCTTCAGCACGCCACCGTTGTATACTGCGACAACATTAGCACCGTCTACCTCTCCAACAACCCTATTTAGCATTAACGCATCAAGCATGTCGAAATTGATCTCCACTTCGTGCGTGAATTGGTTGCCTTCGGTGATGTTCGTGTTTTCCATGTAGCAGTATCATCTCAGTATGCGGACATCTTCGCGTGTTTAGCTCTAGCCTGAACATTCACTGTACTCCCGCTCCAACCGCGGGGCTGTTAGACTATATGTGCGCCGGGTAAACAGTGCCATGCATGGCATGTAACTGCACCCGTGCAGCATTCGTGATTAGCGCCAGAGGGAAGGCCAGGTGCAGCATTAATTCGTGATTAGCGCCAGATGGAAGGTTAGGTGAATTTGCTTGATTTGTTTGCGATCTGACAGGCGGCATTTTTTTATGTAATAACTTGGTTTCCTATCTGAGTCATCCTGTACTCCATATATGCTAATAGCCTCTAATGAAATCAGTAAGTGCGACAATTCTGATCGCCTTCATAGGCGACCACAGCCAAGAGGCGCGCCGCCGCCACCGTCGCCACCAGGGCAATGCGGGCCTTCCTCGAGCGGCGCAGGTTCCTTGGTCGCCCCTCTCTTCGCTCCTCAATTCGTTTCCCCTTCCGCCAATTCGTGTTTGCAATTACCTTCTGACTGTCCAGATTTTAATTACTTGATTGTGTCATGCATTAAAGGACATCTTGTTCCCTCTTGCTTCTTTTTCTCAAGAGGATGCTGAGTAAGAGTTCTTCTCTGGCGAAAGGAAGTTGCTGTATTTTACTTTTGCTAAACTTTGCTGGATCTTTGAAAACCTGGGCTCTGACTGATTTTCTGGTTCGTCTAAATGAATGAGAACGGGCTCTGTCCCAGAGGACCTAGAACTCGAACAAGGAATAGTAGTAGTTTGCTGGTAGAGAGTTTCCCAATTTAGAGGATATGAGATTTGCCCAATTAAGTAATAGGCTCTGCATAGAGAAATTATTTTTCATTTATTTGAATGTGCAGCAGAGCTGTCGCCAGGAAGATAAAGTTGACAGAAGATGAAGTGGGTAGTCGGAAGGATGACCTTTCTCCAGAGTACAATCCAAGGATCTGAAGGAGAGAACAACCATCCGTGGTTGGCACCAGATTCACCATCCACTGAACAAAAGAAGATCGAGAACACACGAAAAACATACATGGCCAGGGCAACCCATGCACTGAAGTATTACCACACCAACTGATACAAACTGAGTTGATATTGCACCCTTTTCGTAGTTGTTAGCTTACAGGTGCTTCCATGATGGAAAGTCAGTGTGCTTTCAATTCTATTTTCTATTTACTTTTGGTTCCCTAGTACATTGCTTCGGGGAAAAGTAAAGCCGATTGATGGCTCTTTGATTTTATGTTTTGTCTGTCCACACTCCATACTGCTGAACACCTGCTTCAAGATTAACTCTATGGAAGAAACTCTGTGATAGGCATGCTAGATGACAGGTTGATATATTTGGCTAATTATCTCTCATGTATGCCTTATGCGAGCTATTTTGTAATGTAGGAGTTTATCCTGTGCAAATATGATTTTGACTGGTTATGCCTCTTTCTGTGTCCATGGCCAATATGCAGGTAATTCAAAATCTTTGTATATGTGTGCTTTATGCTCTTGGTATACTACCAGACATGCTTTCATGATTTGCTTACCTTTGTCTGCAGTTAATCTCGCAAGTATTGCCGTGGCCGCACTCCTCTTTGGTGAAGGAGATCACTGGTAGAGTGGTGGTTGCTTGCGAGGGTGTTATCCCTACCGCAAACGATATCGTGCCCTTTGCTTCATCTCTTTTCAGGTTTTTTTTCTTTGCCTTTTACCCCTTATTGCATCTGTCTTTCATGGCTATGTAATATTTGAGCTCTGTTTTATATCTTCTATGTTAATTGCTCTTAAATAGCAATTGTGGAGGCATGTCCATTTCTTTGTCCAACGGAAGAAGCATCATTGATCCATTGGATGAAACTCAGATGAACTCAGATGCAAGACAGAGGAGGCGCAGCGCGGGATCGATAATGCAGTTTAGCAACAGATCAGGAGTTGGATGCTTGGAGCAACACAGTGCACTCTTATGCTATCCTTCCAGATTAATAATGTCCTGGTTTGTGCTAATCAAACAGTTGGCAACTTATACAAATTTTGAAATTTATGACATGCTTACTGAAAAATGGATGATGTATTGATGTCGAATTATGCTGTGCTTCCTGTGGCACTCTGTTTTTACCTGGCCCCTGAGAAATGAAACTCAGCCTCCTGCCTTAGTTCATTTTGTTGGTGTTCGGTCAAAAAGTTGCAGGTTGAGAATTAGTTAATTTAGCTGTCAAAAAATTGCAGATTGAGAATTAGTTGACTGTTTTGTATTCCTTCCTTGAATTATCTCTTTATTTCTCTTCCATTTTTAAAATCGTTGCATCGGATTTCTTAAAAAAATACAAAAATTCTATATTGTTTGTAAGGCATCACGAGCTTTTCAGTCATATGTGCAGTTTCACTTCAAGAGGAGAGCAAAAAATATACTGGAGTTTAACTGTTTTCGTTATGGAAATAATTGATCCAACAACAAATCTCAGAGGAATGGCCCATTGGAATATATGGTTGACAGGAACGAGGAATCATGATGGCATGCCCTTAACAAAGCAGGAAGAGATTGAGGTAGCATGCTTGCAATGATAAGCTTGCAGAATGATCATGGAAGGAGAAAAAGATGTGGAAGCCTCAAGATTATAGCTTAGAATGTCACGTCCCAAATTCTATAATCACATAATTAAGTATAATTATGTTTCTTAAGTATTATATTTAATTTTATATAATTTTTTATTTTATAACTCTAGCGTAATTCGAGAGAGAAAATGATTAAATTTGCAGTCAAAATAGACTTTTTCTCTAAACGTGGGCCCTACATGTAGGCCAACCACTCCAACCACTCTCCCTCTCTTGGGCAGCCCCACCTGCCCCTCTCTCTCTCCACTCCCGTGCTCCCCACCGGCCAAAGAAGCAAGGGAGCTCCCCCTCACTCTCTCTCTCTCACTCCCTCTCTTTTCTTACAAAATCTGAGCTGAAAAGAAGGATTCGAGGTGAGTATGTGGCACCATTACAATCACAAGCTCACAAGCATTCCATTCCTCCAATTTGTTTGCTCATTTCCAAAGGATTTGAGCCGATTTGGATGTCTTTTGGTGTTAGGGTTGAAAAGTGAAGAACGTCGGAATTCTTCGATTTCCTACCATTTTTTTCATCACCCGGCGGCCACTAACCTTCACAAGCATCTTGAGTAAGTCTCTTAGGCTCTCCATAACAAGAATTCATGATTTGGTTGATCGATTTCAAGTTTTAGCAAAGTTCATGAGTTCTTGATGTTTTGGACCAAAAATGGGGATTTTGATGAAATTGAATTAGGAATCGAGTTGCTAAGTTGATGAGTGAGTTTTAGACTCTCTAAACTCTCCCAAACATATCCCCATTTGGAGTGAAAAAGATTGCAAATCGATTTGGCAAAGTTTCCCCTCAAATAGGAGGAGTTCTAGAAAGTCTGGAACCTCCGAAAAATTATCCGAAGGTTCCGTAGTTACTATTCATCAGGCGTGTTGAGGTTTGTAAAATTCATAATTAATTCATCCAAACTTCAAACGACATGAGACCAGTTGCGTTAGCTTCGTATGAGTGTGAGCTACGTGTTAAAAATGTTGGAACTCCAGAAAATATTTTTGAGAATTCTGTGAGTTAACTAAATGTGTTTCGGCTTGTTTAGGTCACAGTTAGTTGTTGCCATATTCTAAAATTATGAAACCACTTTTGTTAGTCTTGTATTAACATGCTCTACACATTAAAAATACTATGAGCTATGAGATGAGTGTTTGAATTCTGTTGGTTAATGAAATACGCGCTAAGGTTTAATAAGTCATTGAAATGGTTTCAATTTTTAACATTTCGTAAATAATTGAATCTAAACCCCTTATATAGTGTATGCCCATGTTTAGGTAAAGTGTGTCTAGTGTTCAAGTTGAATCGATCAACGAATCGGCGAAAACACATTTCCTATCAATGTCCCGAGTGTCAGGACAAAGTCCGGAGGGTCCGCACATGTCCGGAGTATCCGGAGAATTCTCCAGATAGTCCGGAGTTTGCCTGAGTTGCGTAAATGTCTGGATGTTCCGCATAATTTTGCGGATAGTCCGCATATGTCCGAAGGTTCCGCACTTTCAGCGACTTTTCAAATTGGTTTGAGTCTCAATTTTGTTCTAGCTCGCATATTTGCACTTTTAACATGTTTTGCGCATCCTATGGCATACATTGTTGCATTTCATCCATACTCATGGCATTGCACGCGTTATTCTTTTTAGAGAACATCGAGCTAGTTTTCCAAGAGAGCGAAGGAGATTTTGGGTAGCCACCTGAACAGTAAGGCAGGCAACTAACATATTTCACCCATGTCAAATTTGAAAGTCTCAATTGATGAATATGCTTATATATGTATGCATGTGTCAGATACCCTTGGGTAGAACCTATGCCGATTGCATCTTTCTACCTTGGTCAATTGCTCAAGTAATTTCCTTGTAGCCTAGAGATGGTGTTATGTCTAGGTACGAGTACGATATACATGCTTAGCAATGCTTAGGTATTTCGGTAGAAGTCGAACGATGGCATTTTCCGTTGTTCACGAGATTAGGATCTACTACTGTTTACAATTACATGTTGTTGGTGATGGTATGGTTGGTGAGTGGTGAGTATGAGATGAGATGTGGGCGGTGTTAGGGGTGTCGTCTGCCTCGGTGGAAAGTCCAGGGGGCAGGTCGGGAGAGGAAACCCGAGCATCATAGACCGCTTGCATCGTTTAAGGCCGTCCGTCGGTACCGTTGGCTTTAGCAGTTACCTTACTCACCACATGCCGATCTAATGGTAAGGCGAACTGAATACCTTCGCAGTTGTGGCTTTGTGGGCGTGAACATCAACGGTGTGAGCGGGCGGGCTTGTAAGCGGTACTAGTTTGCTCTGGGAGTAGTTCTAGTATCGCTGCGCCGAGCGATGCATGTCCCACACGGTTGGGACTGGTTGGGAAAAGTTGTCACGAGTACCCCCTTGTGTGCACTTTAGCGGGTGGCACAAGCCGTATGATCCTCGTGTCGTCGTGTAGGTCCAGGAGTATCCCCTGTAGGGTGTATAAACAGTTCGAACTGCCGCGCTCTCGGTCATGAGCACGCTATTGTTTCATCCGTATCAGTCGTAGAGGTTCGTTGTGGATTTGTGGTTTGGGTTTGTGGTGGTGGTATGGACATGGTGGTTATGTGGGAGTGGTCAGAGTTGGTACTTGTTATACTTTTGATACACATGTTGATTACAATTACTTATGTTCAGGTGGTGATGCAGGGTAGTGTCATATATGTTGGTCAAGTTAGTTGCACACACATATGTCTAGGTTGCTTACCGCTTTAATTCACTTAACCATGTTTAATCCTTGCTACCAGCTAATGTACGATCCGTGGAGTCGAGCTATGTATATGTGCTCTATATTGTGTAAGACTTGCAAGTACCTTCGTACTCAAGGTGCTGCCCTTAAGTTAATGCAGGTTCGCAGGTCGGCGAGGAAGAGGCGATGTTTGGCTACTTTGTGCCTGCCGATCAGAGCGGCGGGCAGGAGTAGTACACTCTACTCCGAACTCAGTGTTTTGGTATGGAGCCTAAGGGCATGTGGTTCCATATCCTTTTATTGTATAGCTTTTAGTCTTCTACTACTTAGTTTTTTTGCTGGTTAGGAGTTGAGCAGGTTTTAATCTCCTCCTAGCTCTCTTTTGCTGTAAATTATGATAACTTATTGCATGCTTAATATTTGTAATATAAATATTTATTACTTACTCTTTATTAAGCTATATTGTGATGCACTATGTTGGAGGTATGTGTTTCGATCCTTAGGCACAAAACACGTGCCGGCACTACCGGAATGGTATTCGGGTTAATCGTCGAGGTTGGATTATGAATAATGATTCACCTGATGATTAATTTGAATACTGTTTGGACGGGTCCTCACATAGAACAACTCCAACAGTACATCTATATTTCACTCTTCATATTCCTATATAAATAATCATCTATAAAGATTCTCTCTATATTACTCCATCACTCCAACAACATATCCATATTTCACCCTCCATATTCTCTCTCCCACTTTTTAATAGCATTCTATAACTAACAATATATTCAGAACGACTATATTTTTGTAACGGTTATATTTCTAACGGATATTTTTCCAACAGATATTTTTTTAACGGCTATTTTTCCAACACCTTTTTTTTTCAAGTCAATATATACAAGTCCATTTGCCATTCCTGAGCTGTGTCTTCTCTCCCAGCTCTCTCTATGTCCTCTCTTACATATCTTTGTCTCATCTCTAACATCATAATGAGGTATCGCAACATCGTCAAGCAAATTCTCATGAATTTATCGTTGACCTCATCCGACGACAATGACCTCATCCGACGACGATGAACTCATTGCTGCTATAGCATTCCAAGTGCACAATGAAGATCAACGCTTGAATGCTCAACGCTACGGCGGTTCCGTACTAGGACATTGAATAATTCATCACAATAGAGAAGTCGGACATACAAGACTACTTTTTAGAGGCTCCCGCCTACGGCCTAGATATCTATCGACGCTTGTTTGTAATTAGTGAATATATTTTTGTTCACCTTTATTTTTTATCTTCGTCTCATTTTATTATTATTTCTACGCAGATTTAGAATGACTCGTTCTCTATTTTTCTATAGTGCAATCTGTAGTAGAGCAATGATAGCTATATCGTGCAAAAAAAAAAAAAATAGTACTAGGTTTCTTAGGTTATCTCCTTTATAGAAAATGTATGATAATATATACAGTTCTTTCTGAATTAATATATCATGTTCTTTTAACACAACTTATAATTCGCACAATAAATAGCCACTTATCTGCTTCGTTTGTGCTTTGAACCATTATGAACAATTTAAAACTTAATATGAAATTGATGTGCTATTAAGTAACTCACAAAAACACTATGCTTTAACCACTGCATAACAGCATTATAAAGGAAATTTGAAGTTGGTACAATCAGCTCCAAAAGTTGTTAAAAATTTATAGTGGGTACAATCAGCTCCAAAATCCACTAATTCAAAAGCACCTGAATACAAGGATTATAGGTCAATATAAGGGAAATGCCCAAGCCATCGAATGCTTCCATCCAAGTACCCTCTACAATCAAAGAGCCTCAAAATCAGTCTTAACTCTGCAATTATCATTAACATCAAATGATCACAGCACAGTGGCTGCCATCACAGGAGCCCTCAGATGTGTTTTTGACTTGTAACAAAGTAATCTCAAGAGAGACAACATTCCCATGAATACTTGATCGTCAATAAATGTAATGGACCGAGATCAACATCAGGAGCAACCCTCAAAGGGGACCTCTGAATAAGCTTGACTTGCAATAGAATGAGCAGTAGCACCCAATCTCAGAGCAACAGGGGAATAGCAGCACCCAGCCAGCCACACAGGGAGAGGAGTAGCTCAATCTGCAAATGTCAACCCCGCCATAACCACATGAACAACAATGGAAATTGATTAGGAAAGAATTGGAACGCTCAAATCAATACCTTCATCCTCTTGACAACATCGATTGTGTTCGCTTGCATGGCCTCCATGAGCAATAAAAAATATGAACAACACAACAATTTGACGAGTCAAAGATCGATTGATAATCAGAGGACTTATTTCTCAAAATAGAAATTCACGTAGAAAGAAGAGGGGGAACATGATGTTACTTCAGTAGAGGGTGATGGAGATAGCCCCAACGGATTTACAACTTCAATGGCATCAGCAAGGTACAAATAGGGAGAAATTAAAAACTTTTTCCAAAAGTAAACAAGAAATCAGGAAAATGCTCCCAAACTGGAAGAAACTGTCCTCGAGTTTGATATAGCTTCACACCACTCACACCAAAATGCCTCCTCCCGCTCAGATCTAGAGGCCGCAGCTCTCAAGCGAATCCGAAAACGAACACACCAACCTTCTCAATCGAATATTCATCCGTTTCTTGGTGCCAGAAACAGCAAAACTTAGTTGGAAAAAGAAAAGGGGAAACGTTTAGGAGTGAAGTAGCAGCTACTGAAGAGCGACAAAAAAACCGAAAGCAACTGGAGAGAGAAGAAAATCAAGAACACAAGGAAAAAAAGAAATTTGGGAAACTGAGATCATGGAAAAGAAGGGAAAAGGACTCTACCTTAAACGCTTTCAGAGATTTCGGCTGCCGATCAGAACTCCGAGCATTTCTTGAATTACCCCTGAAGAACGAAGAAAAACCCAAGAGTTAAGTCTTCAGCAAACAGTGGGACTGCAGGTACGAAAAAAAATATCCGCGCTAGAGATTTCAGGAAAGAAATGGGCAAGAGTGAAGGTACTACCAGTACCGCACAGCACGGGGCGTACGATGAAACGCAAGCACACAGCACCAAGCTCGAACGAGTGCAGGTGAGTTGGCAGCAGCGGGAGAGGGATTAGCGCGAGCGCAGGGGCCTGAGCGCCAGGCAGGAGAGCGGCAGAGCAGCGGCTCCGGGTTGACGGGTCGCCTCCCAGGCGTCGATCTGGAAGGCGAGAAGCGAGGCCGTATCGATTTTGCAACAAAACCCATCGGAAAACGGCGGATCTGGGAGGGACGCGCAGGCGGGTGGAGAACAAAACGGCGGCGAGGGGGAAGATGGAACCTACCTCCCGATGGTGGCGTTGGAGGATAGCGTGGGTGGAGAGACACGCCAGACTTGGCGTGCGCGAGCACCGGGATAGCGCGGCTGGCAAAACGGTGTGGACGATGGCGAGGCTGCTGGAGCTCATTTTTTGTGTTGCACACGTTATTTTGACGATGGAAGGCGTGATAACGTCTCTGTTGGAGATGCTCTGTGCTAACAGAGCAAGGTGGGACAAAAAAAACAAATGCTGTTTCAGTGGCACATTTTTCTTGCTCATACGTGCTTGAAGCTAGCGGCTACGGTAAGGCTACAAAAGATATTAATTGTTTGTATGTTCTCAGTTGCACTTTGCATTAATTTTATCTTCCGATAAAATTTTGGTGAAAACTTTGTTTAGTTCAGATCGTAGTAACTCCTCTAACCATATATAAGTGTTGATTTCCCCCTCTTGCAGATTGAGAGGCACAGAACAGATAACCGGAGATATATTATGTTGGAAAATTGTTGGCGCTAATGTTAACTTCATGGGAGGGAAGTAATATTTTGGAGGCATGTGAACAGGTAATAAATTTGTTTTAAATTTTCTATATCATGCTTAGGTGTGGAGTCTGTGGACTGTATGTCAGTATCCACTATCCAGTAACCTAGCAATGGATTAGCGGGTAAATATGCCCTCAGTATGTGAGCATTTAATCTTTGTTTGATTTTATTTTATTTTTGGATTAAACTGGAGGGTTTCCCTTACAAATATGTATTGATGGGAGAAAAAGTTCTGTGCAAATCAAAGGCTTCGTTTGATTTTCTTCAGTCAGATGGCTTATATTATGTGGTTTTCTGGGTGAGATAAGCTTTCTCACTATTCCTACAATCAGGCTCGAACAACTTATTAGGATCATTACTGCAATGTACAAATAGATGAAAAGTTCAGGTTTTGATTGGACTAGAATCTAGTCAATGGTTGTCAATGGTTGTCTGGCTGGAATTATTCAATTTAAGGTTTGCTCTTTTACTGGTTAAACTGCTATTCAGATCAAATTTTCAGGAAATGGCGTCCAGGTGCTATACATTTAAAACATCCTATTAGCTTAGGTATGTGATGTTGATATGCATATAGAAATATATAGAGTTAGATGATTCATGCTAATCTTGATAGCTTCTCTCATTCTACTCGATGATTTATAATAGTTCTTTATCTTGCGAATAAACAAAGTTCTTCATACGTGCTTGATTATCATTGGATTATGCATTGTGCACACCCTTATGAATTTTCCTGACATGACTTCAGTTTGCTTCAGTTTTTAGCTTACATGACCGGTACTTTTTGACAAGACAGTGTATTGAGAGCAATAGCAAGAGCTTCCTTCAAGATGGCTACGCGATTGACCCTAGAATATATGTGGAGAAGGTAGTGAAGGGGTGAATTCATCTAAAAGAGTTGGTGTTTGTTGTAGCGTAGTACAGACTTGATTTTGGTCAGTTTTTGGTGTTTTTTGAACTTCTAAAACCCGTGATGACATATAGCTGCTACTCACTAGCTCATCATTAATATATTAGTGTGCCTACATGCCACTGTTTCGTTCTGGCTGGATGCTTAGACAGAACGTGCTTAAACTTGCAAGGTTTGTTCAAACTTACCGTTGCAACGCATAGCCATAGTATTATTGAGTCCGTTCAGTCTCCTACCGTAATACACAAATTTCCTCGTGAGTGGTGAGTCCTCCCAACCACCTATCGATTAAAAACCGGAGCAAAACCACGCTCACCTTCTCTGCTAGATCCCACGTCATGCGTCATGCCACCCCTCCCCTCAGTTGCTGCTTCATGCCTCTCGGCGCGTCCTCTCAGCGAGCCATATCGCCCTCCACTCCTCCCCTGCGCCGCTCATCCTCTCATAGAGACGCATCCAACGCGTCACCCGACATCTCACCCCGCCGCATCATGTACTCGCGACTCCTCCAGCTGCGGGGCTCATCCACTGCTCGCACAACCCAAGGCCAAATAGATCTCCACATGTACTAATCCACCGTGTCGCCCCTCCCCTCGCAGTTGCTCCAAACATCCCCACGCAGCCCCCCCACCTCCCCATCGCACATCCCTGAGCAGCTGAGACGATGCCATAGCCGGCAGTGCTCGGTCGAAGGTAGGGGGAGAGAACCAGTAAGGCACAAGAATTTATTTTTCGCTTGGAGTTGATGTGATAGGTCAAATTGTTACTTGTGTTTGGTTTTTGCAGGTTGAATCACTAGAGAAGGTAGCGCTGGCTTTTGATTTAACTCGGTAGTTCAGCCCAGCCGAGTTTACAAACCACTCTGCTACTGGACTGGTGTTCTTATCTGATGAGGATATCACTCCTTCAAATACGCACAAGGTGAATTCACATTCATACTTTCTTGTAAAGAATAGGATGGTACTAAACTCTTCTGATATTTTGTTGCTTAGGAGTATGGAAGAAGCACCATAACATTATTTGGAAGTCACCACTCGAAGGCCAAGTCTAATCGGACTCAATGTCGACCTCAAGTTGGACTCCAAATTTGGTTCAGAGCCTGTGGATAATACGTCATTAAAACGGCCATAACTTTCACATAGAGAGTTCAATTAAGGTGTTTTTGGATTTGATGGAAAGATTATGACAAGCCCTTTCCAACGGATCTAGTTTGACCCTTAGATTCCTTAGAAATTAATCAGAATCAATGAAATAAGGTGTCACATCACCATTTTAGGCTTTATCGATTGTTGTAAGCGTGTCAGAGTCCAAGTCCAGGTTGTGTGCGCTTATATATATATATATATATGTATATATATATATATGTATATATATATATATGTATATATATATATATGTATATATATATATGTATATATATATATATGTATATATATATATATATATATATATAGCGTGTCAGAGTCCAAGTCCAGGTTGTGTGCACCCTTCCTACAACCACACAACCCTAGGTCGATCTCCTCACATCTCCCTTATATATATATATATATATATATATATATATATATATATATATATATATAGCCGTCATAGTTTACACTCGAATTTTGCTTAGATTATTCTATTTTAGATAGTTTCACTGTATATCGGTTTGTGGAACCCCAACTCGAGATCTTCATTAGTAATTAGCAATATTCATATTGTATCTACTATGTTCTCGATTCGCATATAGGAAAGCCTTTTTGGCGAGGTCAACCACGTTCGGCACGGTTGATAACCATGGAGTAGTGGTGTAGTGGTTGCTGGGGTTCTTGATCTGTTCATGGCGAGATCGTCGGGTGTGCGTTGAGTGCGTCAAGTGGCCGCATCTGGTGGAATGTGGGATGTCACATTTGAAGCAGGCTGTAGCTGTTAGTTAGCTCCTTGCATGTAGAATCTAATATAACGAGAAAAACCCAGACAGGGAAGCGGTGGCTTTTGCGTTGAAAACTCATCTCGGTGTTCATCTGCCTCCTGGTGATCGCATGAGTCCTGATTGCATTGTGAGTGTGTGATCCAAAAGTGGAGAGGGTTCTCTCCTCCGATATTTGGCATCAGAGTCAGGCGACAAGGTAGCCATCGGTATTTGCATGCCGAAGTACTAGCCGGTGACAAGCAAGACGTCGGGCGGTGGTCAAGCAACGGCGAGGGAGAACACAATTGGGCTATTGTATCCGATGCTCGCATAGAGCAATTACTCGGCCTGGTCGATCAAGATGCAGGCCGTGATGGAGGCGCAAGATCTGTGGGATGTGGTGGAGCCCATGGATCCGAAGGCGGTGGCAAATGCAAGGCGTGACAAGGTGGCCCGCATGACCATCCTATTTGTGATCCATGAGGACCTGTTGTTCGTCGTCACTAAAAAGAAGATGGCGGGTGAGTCATGGACATGCTTGAAGACCATGTTTCCGGGCACATATCGTGTCTAAGAATCAATGGTGCAAACCCTCAAGGAAGAACTCGAGATGCTCAAGATAAAAATCACCGAGAATGTCGACGACTACGCTATCAAGGTGGGCAGGCATGTGAACAAGATCAGAGAGCTAGGGGAGACCATGGAGGATTCGTACGTCATTAAGCAATTCTCTGCGTGTTGGGTAACTGGCTACGCTAGCCTAAAAACAAATTTTTTTGCTGCATTCACCCAGGAAACTATACAAGTAGGAGATCATAGATCGTTACCACATGACGCGCAGTTTAGCGGAAGAAGAGTTGGAGTAGACCGATCCAACATCATGCATGTCAAACTCCTCGAGTATCTTCTCGATCAGATCCGCGACCAGCCCCCCGCAGTGGTCACGCTCCTCGACCAGCTCCGAGCAGGTGGTTGTGCTTCTCGACCAGTTCCTCGATCAGTTCCTCAAGCAGGTCTGTCGCATCCTCGACCAGCTCTAAGTGGTCACGTCTTGCTCCACGACCAGGCGAGCAGGTATGTTGGCCAGCCGAGTAGGTTCTCGACCAGCCGGATAGAAGCATCACAATCTTCACGTTGAGGAGATCAGCACCGCAATACCAGCAGCGCCTCTACAATATCCACATGTACTGGGTAGCATCACTGAGCGTCGATATGCTAGTACCATGCGCGCGGCTAGGGTTTTGAGAGGTCATGTGGAGGGTTACGGCTAGGGTTTCAGAGTAGTTCTCCTCACCACGCCCCACCCCATGCCTCACCTTATATAGAGCTCACTAATGAGCTCCCACGTTGGAAGCCCTTTAGGACTCTAACACCTCATAGATCACAATCCAATCAAACAGTGGATTCATCATGATTAACTCTTTAATCATATTGGCATGGCCATGCACTTTCTTAATCCAACTACCTCGAGGGGCCTAGAGATATATCTCCTGTTATCAAGGAGGGGCAAATTTCATCTTGATCGCTAACACCCCATGACATGTTTCATGATAAACCCGAAAACTACCTTTATGACTACCTAGTTACAGAATAGCGTTTAGCAGCCCCAAAGTATGAACATAATATTCTCCAACATAAATGTCCATATTATTGACTTGATATCTCTATACCTATGATCCATGAAATGTGATCATCAATCAATACATGTGCTGGTCTTATGAATTATCACAATGATACGTGACCAGGGATCAATTTAGAATAACATCATGATACAAACAAAGAGTTCAACGAACAAGTCACATACTTACCAATCAATGTAAATAATACTCATTATTGGAATAACATATTATTCAAAAGTACATAAATATAGACGTGATACAATCATCTTTATGATTGCCGCTAGGGCATATCACCTTCAATCTCCAACATGCACTAGAGTCAATCATGTAATTATCTAATATCCATAGCTCTCATGTGCGCCTCATGCTTGGGGCACAGGAGTGGCTTTGTTAACGGATCAAAAATATTCAAATCTGTGTGCACCTTGCATATCTTCACATCACCCCGATCTAAAATCTCTCGAATAAGGTGATAGCGCTGCAGTATATGTTTGGACTTCTAGTGTGACTTAGGTTCCTTGGCTTGCGCAATGGCTCCACTGTTATCATAATAGAGATCCATTGGACTAGAAGCACTAGGCACCACACCAAGCTTAGAAACAAACTTTGTGATCCAAATAGCCTCCTTTGCATCTTCAAAAGCTGCGATATACTCGGCCTCTGTCGTGGAATCGACCACCGTTTCTTGCTTGGAACTCTTCCTACTCACTGCTCCTCCATTGAGGCAAAACACAAAACCAGATTGCGATCACAATCATCCTTGATAGTTTGGAAGCTAGCATCGGTGTAACCATTTAAAATGAGCTCCTCCTCACCTCCATAGACTAAGAATATATTCATAGTTCTTCTCATGTACTTTAGGATATTCTTTACTGTTACCCAGTGAACTTCACCTAAGTTTGATTGGTATCTACTCGTAACACTTAGAGCATAGGAAACAGCTGGACGTGTAGAAAGCATAACATACATGATGGACCTGATAGCAAAAGCATACGGGATCGCACTCATCCTCTCAAGCTCATCAGGTGTCGTAGGACACTGACTCTTGTGGAGAGTAATACCATGTGACATTGGCAAGAAACCTTTTTTTGAATCCTGCATATTGAACCGTTTGTCAATGTACATACTCTGGCTTAATCCGATTAGCCTTCTCGACCTATCTCTATAGATCTTTATGCGCAATATGTATGCTACCTCTCCAAGACCTTTCATTGAGAAATTCTTTCGCGACAAAGATTTGACAGCATCAAGCATTAGAATATCGTTCTCGATCAACAATATATCATCTATATATAAGACCAGAAACACAAATGTGCTCCTACTAGCCTTTTTGTAAACACAAGGCTCTTCTTCATTCTTGATGAAACCAAATCCTTTGACCACTTCATCAAGACGAAGATTCCAACTCTGAAACAGTTTGCTTTAGTCCATAGATGGACTTTTGCAGCTTGTATATCTTCCTAGCATTTCTCGGATCGACAAAACCTTCAGGCTATATCATGTACACATCCTCACTTAGGTTTCCATTGAGGAAAGCCATTTTGACATCCATTTTTCATATCTCATAATCATAATATGCGGTAATTGCTAGGATGATCCGGATAGACTTTAGCATTGCGACGGGCGAAAACTTTTTGTCATAATCAACTCCTTGAATTTGCTTGAAACCTTTCACCACTAATCGTACCTTATAGATATGAATATTTCCATCAATATCTATATTTTTCTTAAAAACCCATTTGCATTTAACTGCTTTAACACCATCAGGTGGATCAACCAAGTTCCAAACTTGATTATCATGCATGGATTCTATCTCGGATCTCATGGCTCCAAGCCATCTCTCAGAGTTTGATCCCACCATCGCTTTCGAGTAGGTCTTGGGTTCATCATTGTCCAACAATATTATGTCGCACTGCTCCGTGGTTCAGAACATAAACCTCTTAGGTTCATGACTAACCATTTTCGACTGTCGTGGGGCTGGTGTCTCCACAATATGTTCTGCAACATCCAATTGTGGTTTAGTAGGGGCTGAAACACTTTCTGATGCTTCCTGAATCTCTTTGAGTTGCACCGTGCTCCCACTAATTTTCTTTGAGAGAAACTCTTTCTCCAGAAAAACACTATTTCAAGTGACAAACACTTTGCCTTCTTCCCGATTATAGAAGTAATATCATTTGGTTTCCCTAGGATACCCCACAAAGAAGCATTTATCTGATTTGGGAGCGAGCTTATCAGACGTCAAACATTTTATATGGCCCTCACAACCCCAGATCTTAAGGAAAGATAACCCGGGATGCTTCCCGATCTATATCTCATATGGTGTCTTCTCTACAGCTTTATATGGAACCCTATTTAAAGTGAACGCAGCAGTTTTGTCGGTGTATCAGGAACTGGGGGTCCCTGAGTCCCGAGGCCCAACCAGCCATCCGCCACATGGCGCCATCCCACGAGGTCCCTCCTAAAGGATGAGAAAAGTTCAAGTCCTAGAAAGAAAGTGCTCGGGGCCACAGTCACTGGTCCCCGAGCACCCCAGTTCCCCAATGATCCATAGAGTCTAATTGCCAGGAACAAAGTGCTCGGGGAGGTGCCCGGTCACCCTCGAGCACCCTAGTCCCCCGATGATCAGAAGAGCTAAGTTCCGGGAGAGAGTGCTCGGGGCTGCGTGCGGCAGCTCTCGAGCGCTCGGTTCCCCGAGGATCCGCGTAAGAGTTCTCGGAAGAGAGTGCTTGGGGCTGCACGTGGCAGCCCCCGAGCACTCGGATCCCTGGAGGATCGAGCAAGAGTGCTCGGGAGAGAGTGCTCGGGGAGGTGAACAGTACCCCTGAGCACCCGGTACCCCGAAGACAAGGATAGGCATTCTCGGGAGAGAGTGCTCGGGGAGGTGAACAGTACCCCCGAGCACTCGGTGCCCCGATGACCCAGGAAGGCCCCTAAGGGGCCCGCCGATGAGGTGTCGATCAGTCAGAGGTCCGAGGCCGCATCTAATGAGCGTGTGTGGCCTGACATCTCCAACTGCTCCCGCCGCGGTGTCAGTTCCTGCCATGTTTTGGCAGAGAGGCGTGGGGCTATTAATTGCACAGGTCCCGTCCCGTATCATCCGGCTTGTCTCGGGATAACATCGCAAGGATCAAGGCGTTCCGTCTGCCGCCCTGCTGTGGCAGAGGAAAGACAGGGCGGGCACGCCGGGTTGCTCTGCGACTGCCCGGTGGGCCCTCTCCACGGCGCTCGTTGCCAGGGCGTTTATGGTGACTGGTGACCGGGCGTGCGGCGTTTTTTCCACCCCTGGTCACTTCACTCAGAAGAAATGATGACACCTTTCCCAGAAATGGCATCTTGGAACTTGTGCTCCCCCTCCTTCCCGTTCGGGGCATGTCTCAGTCGGCGAGTACAAAAAGAGCCGGCAACACAGAAGAGAAATGGATCGAAGCATCCCAACATCCGAACACAACTGACAATCCAACAAGAGATCGCAAGCACCCAAGCATCAAGAACCGAACCATAGATGAACACAAGGCACAAGGGACAGTCCCTGCCGAAGAACAAGGAGCCTCAAGCTCTTAGTTAGGCCAATATTCTTGTAACCAGCAACATCCTTGAGGGACTTCCTCAGGACAGTTATCGCACATACAGGAGTAGGGTATTACGCCCCTGTGCGGCCCGAACCTGTCTAAATTCCGATGCATTTACTTCTTTTTGCACTAGGTCGATCACCCCCACCACCGGCCGTTGAGTTTACTCTCATTCATTTCTCCGAAGAACTTATTCAGGATCATCCCCCTGGCTAAATCTCTAAAAAGGGATCTCTCAGGATCCCTGCGATAGGTGTTAATCCTCCGACAGCTGGCGAGCCAGGTAGGGGGGAACATCCCAGAATCTGTTTGTTTATTTTCTTCCATAGAAAAAAAAATGTCCGATGGACACCGCCTCCAGCATTCCAGCTCCAGTTCCAGCGAGGAAATGCAGCCCCTCGAACAGGAGGCCCTAGCCGCTGCTGCGTCCCAGCAGTAGCCGCGATCTGCACTCGCGGCGTTCCCTTCCCAAGGGGACCAAGGCGCTGGGCCCAGCAGGGCCACCGCCACCGTCGCCGGTGCACCATCCGACCCCCAGCTGATGGCCGAAACTTCAGCCACCAGGTCCGCCTTTGGATAGCGCCGGGTGCCTCTCTGGCGTAGGCTCGCCTTCAGCGAAGCCGGCCCCGGGAGCGCGCTACTTGCCGTGCATGCTCTCCTCAGGCATCCGCCTATTCAGGCAACGCCGGAAACCCCGGAGGGCCGCTGGATCCAAGAAGTCGCTGCCCTGGTCGGCACTGCTCACCGCCAGGTGCTGGCCGAGAGTTCTCGCGCCACCACCCAGCGCGGCGCCGCCAGAACCGGCCCATCAATGGGCAACGTTCGCACGGGCCGGTGGGCCTCCAGGAGGAGCGCCACCCCCTTGGCCGCGTCCGAAGCCCAGGACCTCCGCTCGTGTCTCAACGAGTGGAGGGGCCACGAAGATGCACGCGTCACTCTCGAGCGCCAGCGGGAGACCCGGCAGGAGGCCGAGGCTGAGGACCAGGCTTCCTCTTTTCCGGCCCACGATCACCAGGATTCCTCGGCTCACTGGTGTTCACCGCCGAGGAACGCCACACGCGCCACAGGGTACGGCACTGGCTGCCGTGCCTTCTCTAGTGAGCTCTGACGGGTCAAATGGCCCTCGAAGTTCCGCCCTGAGCTGCCGGAGAAGTACGACGGGTCATCGACCCCGTTGAGTTCCTCCAAATATATACTACGGCCGTCCAGGCGGCCTGTGGCAGTGAAAAGGTGATGGCAAATTATTTATATGTTGCCCTGAGGGGCTCTGCCCGTTCTTGGCTCATGAACTTACCCCCAGGATCTATTAGCTCCTGGGATGACCTCTGCCACCAGTTTGTGGCTAATTTTCAGGGCACGTTCACGCACCCCGGCTTGGAGTGCGACCTTCACGCCGTCAAGCAACAGGAGGGGGAGACGCTGCGGTGCTTCATTCAGCGCTTCAGCCAGGTCCGCAATACCATCCTGCGGATAGCCCCCCACACTGTCATCGTCGCCTTCCGGCAGGGCATCCGCGACGAGCGGATGCTCGAAAAGCTAGGTATGCACGAAATTGAAACCACTGCGGAACTCTTCGCACTGGCCGACAAGTGTGCCAAGGAGGCGGAGGCCCGAGCGTGACATGCTCCGCGCCCCGTCGCTGACCAACCAAGTTCTTCCCGCTCCGACAGGCGGGAAAAGAAAAAGAGAAGAAAATGTGAAGCCGCTCCTGTCGAACCAGCCCAGGGCCCCGCCCATAGGCCGGCCCAAGAGCTTGACCGCCGGCAAGAACGCTGGGCGGCCGCCGACAGACGGCCCGCGCCCGCGAGAGCCCCGGCCAGGGCCCCTCCTAGGGCCCCGGCTCCCGCGAGGGCCCCGGCGCCTGCAAGGGCGCCAGCACCCGCAAGAGCTCCGGCACCCGTCCGGGCTCCTGCTCCAACGAGGGCCCCCGCTCCCGCGGGGCCCGAGCCAGGCAAATGGTGCCCCATCCACCAGACCAGATGGCACGATCTCACAAAGTGTCGTACGGTCAAAGGCCTCATCGAACAGCGCCAGCGGGAGCGCGATGAGTCCCGCGGGGGAGGCGATGCTGAGGCCGCCCCCGGCGACACCGAGCTCGGCTTCCAGGAACCCGAGCATACCGTCACCTTCATCGACGGAGGCGCCTACACGCCTTCGTCGCGGCGTGGCATCAAGGCCATGCGGCGCGAGGTATGCTCGGCAACCCTGAGCGAAGAGGCCGCCAGGACCCTGAGGTGGTCAGACGCTCCGATCACGTTCAGTATAGCCGACCACCCCTCCAGTACTACAGGCGTGGGGCGACTACCTTTGGTAGTGTCCCCCACCATCTGCAATGTCAAGGTCGATAAAGTGCTGATCGATGGGGGCACAGGCCTCAACCTCCTCTCCAAGGAGGCCTTCGAGAAGCTGCAGGTGCCCTCCAGGCGCCTAAATCCGTCGCTTCCATTCTGCGGAGTGACACCCGGGCACTCCCTGCCCCTCGGGCAGGTCGAGCTACCCGTAACCTTCGGGAGTCGGGACAACTTCAGCACGGAAAACGTCCTCTTCGACGTCGCAGAGCTCCCCTTCCCCTACAACGCCATCCTCGGGCATCCGACGCTCGCCAAATTCATGGTGGCTGCGCACTACGCGTATCTCATGGTCAAAATGCCGGGCCCAGCAGGCCCCATCTCCGTGACTGCCGACTCCGGCGGTGCCGTTTCCTGCGCTGAGCAGTCGTACATGGCTTTGGTCTCAGCCCAGGCCGAGGTCGAAGGCTGCACAGGGGGCCCGGGACCCTCTTCATCCAAACCCCGACTCACCGCCGATGCCTCTGTTCCTACGAAGGAGGTCGTGGTGGGAGAAGGCGCCTCCCAGGTCGTCCGCATCGGTGGCGACCTGGATGGCAAATAGGAAAGCGCGCTCGTCACCTTCCTCCGGGCTAACGCCGACGTGTTTGCATGGCAACCGTCCGACATGCCCAGGATCCCTAGGGAGGTGATCGAGCACCACTTGGCTGTGCGCCCGGATGCACGCCCGGTGAAGCAGAAGGTCCGGCGGCAGGCGCCTGAGCGCCAGGAGTTCATCCGGGAGCAGGTCAGCAAGCTCCTTGATGCCGGATTTATCTGAGAAGTCCTCCACCCCGAGTGGCTGGCGAATCCAGTTATCGTCCCAAAGGCTAACGGCAAGCTCCGCATGTGCGTGGACTACACCGATCTAAATAAGGCTTGCCCTAAAGATCCTTTTCCTCTGCCCCGCATAAATCAGATTGTAGATGCGACCGCGGGATGTGATTTTTTGTGTTTTTTAGATGCAAACTCTGGATATCACCAGATTCGCATGGCCGTAGAGGATGAAGAAAAAACTGCTTTTACCACCCCGGTGGGGACTTATTGTTATATGTCAATGCCTTTTGGTTTGCGCAATGCTGGGTCTTCTTTCCAGCGCGCCATTTGCATCACCCTTGATTCGCAGGTTGGCCGCAACATCGAAGCCTACATCGACGATCTTGTGGTCAAGTCCCGAGATCGCGCCACCCTTCTCGACGACCTTGCCGAGACTTTCAACAGTCTCCGCACTACCCGCCTAAAGCTCAACCTCGAGAAGTGTGTCTTCGGGGTACCCACGGGCAAGCTCCTCGTTTCTTGGTTTCCAGCCGAGGAATCGAGGCCAATCCGGAGAAGATTCGGGCCATCGAGCAGATGCGACCCCCGGCTCAACTCAAGGAGGTCCAGCGTCTCGCCGGCTGCATGGTGGCCCTCGGGCGCTTCATCTCCAAACTTGGGGAGCGGGGGCTCCCCCTCTTCAAGCTTCTGAAGAAGACCGGTCGCTTTGACTGGACGCCGGAGGCCGAGCAGGCCTTCTGCGATCTGAAGAAGTACCTCACCTCACCGCCCGTGCTGGTGGCTCCATCCGAAGGCGAGCCACTACTACTCTACGTATCAGCCACTCCTCAGGTCGTAAGCATGGTGCTGTTGGTGGAGCGCGACGAGCGCGCGGGGCCAGGTGCTGGGTCCCAGCTCCCGGCTGCCCCCGAGCACTCCATCGTCCTCGCGGCTCCCCCTGAGTAGGGGGTCGAGCCCGAGCTCTTGGCTCCCCCCGAGCAGGGGGTCGAGCCCGAGCTCTCGGTTCCTCCCAACCAGGGAGTAGAGCCCGAACACCCAGTCAGCCCCGACCATGCCGCCGAGCCTGGGGGCTGCGACAGCCCCTCGGGTGAGGCCGCGGTCCGAGTTCGCCGGGTACAACGACCGGTGTATTTCATCAGTGAAGTCCTCCGGGAGGCCAAAACAAGGTACCCCCAGGCTCAAAAGCTGCTCTACGCCGTGCTCATCGCTTCCCAGAAGCTGCGCCACTACTTCCAAGCACACAAGGTCTTGGTGGTTACCACGTATCCACTGGGACCCATCCTCCGGAACCGAGAAGGCACCGGGCGTGTTGTCAAGTGGGCGGTGGAGCTAGCGGAGTTCGACCTACACTTTGTCAGTCGCCAGGCAATCAAAAGCCAGGCGCTCTCTGACTTCATGGCGGAATGGACACCTATCCTCGAGGTTTTCCCAGAAGAGATTTCTGCATATCCTGGGCATGATGCGCCCGGGTACTGGATCATGCACTTCGACGGTTCCCTCTCGCTGAACGGCGCGGGGGCCGGAGTGGTTCTCACCTCCCCAACGGGTGAAGAACTCCGGTACGTCATGCAGCTACAGTTCCGTCCATCCAACAACATGGCGGAATATAAAGGTCTCGTCGCTGGCCTCCGGGCCGTGGTGGGTCTCGGGATTCGTCGCCTCCTGGTCAAGGGAGACTCCCAGCTGGTAGCCAACCAGGTATCCAAAGAGTACCAGTGCACAGATCCTCAAATGGCGGCGTACGTGGCAGCAGTCAGGAAGCTGGAGAAGCGCTTCAATGGCCTGGAGCTGCGGCACATCCCTCATCACGACAACGTTCTGGCCGACGAGCTCTCCCGCCTGGCATCCTCCCGTGCGCGCGTCCCTACCGGAGTCTTTGAAGAAAGACTCACACGGCCTTCCGTCCTGCTTGCCGAACAGGATGAAGGGGAAACCTCAAACTCAATTCAGGGGACCCCGGCGGTGCCCTCAGTGGGAAGCCCCGTCAGGGTGCCGCCGTCCGGCGAGTGTGCTGCACTTGCTGAATGTTCTCAAGATGCCTCATGGATGGACGACATCCGAGGGTACTTGAAGGAAAAGTTCCTTCTCGGAGATGAGGCGTCTGCCGAAAGAGTTGCTCGGCAGTCCAAACGCTATGCCATAGTAGATGGGGATCTCTACCGGTGTAGCGCAGGCGGTATTCTCCTAAAATGCATCTCCCGGAGCAGAAGGCGGCGAGCTTCTCGCTGAGATCCACGAGGGCGAGTGCGGTGGCCATGCATCATTCCACACGCTGGTCGGGAAGGCCTTCCGGCAAGGTTTCTACTGGCCTACAGCCCTCCAGGATGCTTCTGAGCTGGTTCAGCGTTGCAGAGCGTACCAGTTCCATGCAAAACAGATCCACCAGCTAGCTCAGGCCTTCACACCATCCCCGTGTCATGGCCTTTTGCGGTCTGGGGGCTGGACATTCTGGGTCCATTCCCCCAAGCAATCGGGGGCTATGAGTACCTCTACGTTGCCATCGACAAATTCACCAAGTGGCCGGAGGTAGTCCCAGTCATCAAGGTGACCAAGAACACGGCGCTCCAGTTTATCCGCGGCATCACCAGTCGCTTTGGTGTCCCGAACCAGATCATCACCGACAACGACACCCAGTTCACAAGTGCCCTGTTCGGGGACTACTGCGAAGACCTCGGCATCAAGCTCTGCTTCGCCTCTGTCGCTCATCCTCGGAGTAACGGGAAAGTTGAGCGTGCAAACGCGGAGATAGTGTGGGGCCTCAAAACCCGGACCTATGACGTGCTCACAAAGCATGGGAAGGGATGGGTGGACGAGCTGCCCGCCGTGCTATGGGATAATCGGACCACACCAAGCCGCGCCACCGGGGAGACTCCATTCTTCCTCATGTACGGTGGTGAGGTGGTCCTCCCCTCCGAGCTCACTCTAGGCTCCCCTCGGGTGCATGCCTATTCTGAAGGGGAACAGGAGCAGCAGAGGCGCGATGACGTCGACTACTTGGAGAAGCGCCGGCGGTGTGCCGCCATCCGGGTAGCTCATTACCAGCAAAGTCTGCGGTGCTACCATCAGCGCCATGTCCGGGCCCGGTCTCTTAAGGTGGGGGACCTAGTTCTCCGACGCGTCCAGTCACGCGAAGGGAAGAATAAGCTGTCCCCTATGTGGGAAGGTCCCTTCACCGTGATCGGGGTCCCGCGAGAAGGTTCTTTCAGGCTGGCTGCAGAAGACAGGCAACCGCTCCCCAACCCGTGGAACATCGAGCACCTGCGCAAGTTCTACCCGTAGATGGCCATGCTCGCGGCTCAGGTCAACCAGACCAGTGGCTTCCCCCCCGCCCAAGTTGACCGGGGGCTACCACTAGCTGGGTAAGTCACCCAACCTTGTAAAAAATTATCAATTCAGTATGAATATTAATGTGCAATTGTGTGTCAATTCCGTTTTTCTGGATTCCATATGTTTAATCTGTCTGGTGAGATGCTCGATTGTGCGAGAAAAGTTCGCTCTCTCATTTTCCCCGCTGATAAAAGAATCCAGACCAGTATGCGCATGGGCAGTTGCTGCTGACTTACGTCCGATGTGGTAGGCTGTGGTGTTCAGTGTCGTGGCAGGTCTCCGAGCACTACCGATTCCCTGGGCGTTCTGGGTAATCCTATCGCTTGAGCTGCTCGAGTAGTCCGGAGCCTAGGCCCCAGGGGCGGGCTGTCGGTGCTCTGTCATACCCAGGCGCCACCGAACCATAGAACCTCTGGGTTATGCCTCTGTCCGCTCTTGTCTGTTGATCTGGGTATTCGAGAGGTCTCGGGTCGAAAACGAGACCAGTCTATAACAAGTACCGCACTAAGAGAGCGCACCAAACAAGGAATTTCTCCATTTTCTCTTAAGTCACAGATCGACAGTCAAAGCAAAAGCAGCTCGACCGCGAGGGCCTCGATGCCTAGGTTGCTGCTCGGCCCCAAGGGTCCTCGGGTGGTCCTACCGCTTAAGCATGAGTGGTCGAGATCACCTGACCCCGGGCTCCTCACGCGCCCCTTGATGCTCGGGCGCCCCGGCTGAGGGAACCAAGCCCCCGGGCACCCCGAGCTCAGAGCACACGCCCCTCCTGGATCGGTTGGCCGAAAGGCCGACAGCTGTCCGGTGAGTGGTTAAATTCAGACGAATTTACATTCAATAATATTTTGTTCCCGAGTCGTCCTCGGGGGTCCTCGTATTCTAATCTGCCCGTTGAGATGGTCTCCACGCGCACAAAACCCTACCGTGTGTCCACTTTGTCCTAGAATGACAGAACGGTCTGTAGAAAGGTGTACCGTATGTGCGGTAATGTCTGATCGAAGTCTTTCATGGTGGTCGTGGTGTTCGGTCCGCTTTTAAGGGCCCCAAGCACTACCGAGTCCTTGGGCGCCCTGGGTAATCCTATCGCTCGAGCCGCTCGAGTAGTCCGGAGCCTAGGCCTCAGGGGCGGGCTGTCGGTGCTCGGTCCGGTCCGTCTTAAGCCCGGGCACCACCGAACCATGAGGATTCATGGTCGCATTCCCGCCCACACGTGTCTCTGGTCTGCTGACTGAGTGGTCACAAGATGGAAAAGTGTTCACCGGTCATGGCGTGTTCCGTGCTGGATCGATCTATCTCCCGAGCAAAGAAGTTTGTGTCTTTGTCTCTTGACTTAGTCGATGCGGACTCGCGAGGGCTCGGGGGCTGAACGCACCGAGAAGGACGGTCGGGACGACTTCATTCTCGGGGATGGAAAGGTCTGGATCAAACCGACTAAGCACTCCCCGGGGCATCAAGGCAAAACATCAGAAGAAGCGCTAAGTACTCAAGAATACCGGAGCTACGAGCCCGAAGAAAAGCTTCCATTATATTTACAAAGGGAATACAAGCATTTCTAAGGGATCACTCCCGTATTTACATCGAGTCAAAGAAAAATGAAAGAAGAAGAAACTACAAAAAGCCTAATCAGAGTCGGCGTCGGAGTCGGAGTCATCATGGCCACCCCCGGGGGCTGGCGGCGGCGGCACTTCACGCTTGAAACCGGCCGCCACCTCAGCAGCGGTGCTCCGAACCGCTTCCCGGGCGGCCTCTTCCTCGGCTTTGACTACTCCTTCCCGAGCTGGCTCCAGCGGGAAGTTCGAGTCTCTGCTCCGGTAGCAGGCCAGGACGTGCTCGGCCACCGCTTGGGCCAAGCCGCGCCCTTCCCGGGCGGCATGCTCCTGGATGGGCCAGGGCAGCGCCTCGAGGCGCTCACAGACCTACTGGAGTCCCAGGACGAATCAGCCGGGGGTGTTGCCCTTCGTCTCCACGACGAGTCGCCCAAGGCTGGCCCTCGCCACGGACCACCGCATTCGCCGGAGTGTGTCCTCCAACATCTGCTGCAGGTTGGTCCGTACGACAAAGGCAGCCTCGAGCTTATGCTTCGCGATCCGCAGCTGCTCCGAACCACTTCACCTGCGCCGCTAGCTCGGACAGAGCCCGCTCGCGGACGGTCAGCTCTGCCTCGTGCTTAGCGATCTGCTCCTCCCTGGCAGTGGCGGCGGCCACCGCCTCGGCAGCCTCACCCTCCCGGCAGGTCAGCAAGTCCTCTCGGGTGCCCAGGTCCGCCGCCGTGATCTCGGTGTCGAACTCCCAGACGGCGACGTCCTCCTCCCAGCATCGGAGATCCCCTTCGGCGTTCTGGAGCTCCTCTGCCCAACGCTGGAAATCGGTGCGAGCCCGGTCGGCCTCGCCCTCCCAACAGGTCAGGTCAGCCTGGAGGGCCTCCGCCGCCCTCTCGCGGCTCGTGACCGCCTCCTCCCGCTCCTGCACCTGCCTCTCCCTGGCAAGGGCCTCGGCAGCCTGCTGCCGCGAAGCCTCAGCCAGGCGGGCGGCGTCTTCTCGCTCCCGCACAACTTTTGCGCGGGCGGTCTCCAAAACTTCCCGCTCCCGCGCGACTTTCACGCGGGTATCTTCCAAAAACTCCCGCTCCCGCTCGGCCTCTGCGCGGGCCTCCTCCATGGCGCTTTGTTCCTCCTCGTTGGCGGTGCGCACCACGATGAGCCGGGCTTCGAAGTAGCGCCAAGACGTCGTAAGCCGAGCCCTCTCCGTGGCCAGCGTGGCATGCTCCGCCTCAAGCTGCGCCACCTCCCCGTCCACCGCCGCGCCCAACCGCTCGTCCGCCACCCGGACGCTCTCGATCGCGACCGGGAGGGGGTCGGCTGGCTGGCCGGGCGCCGGTTGGGCGCTGGGTTCCCCGCGAGCCTCCTACAGGTGGTTCGGGGTCCCCAAAGGTTGCAACGCCATCATCCGCCCCGGGCTCGGCACGCCCGGGTTAGGTTCGACCGGCGCCGAGCACTCGGGGGACGGCTGCGTCTCCGCCTCGGCCGCCGCATCTGCCAGCACTCTCTAGGCCGTCGCATCCGCCGGTCCCAGCAAGGACGTCACGCCCACCATTTCTGGCTCTGCCACCGCGTCCGCCAGTTCCGACACACCCACCACGTCCGTCTGCCCCGTCTCTGTCGCCAGGTCCGCTGGCCTCGGCCCGGCCGCTGCGCTTGCCAGCTCTGGCTCCACCGGCGCGCTCGGCTCGGGAGCTGGCGCTGGCCTCGGTGCCTCCGGGCGCCCCTGGCCCTCAGCGGCGCTCGTAGGCGGCCTGCAGGAGAAAGACGAAGATCAAAACTGAAGCTTAGTTTTGGCGAAGCACGCCTAAGAAGGAGTGAAAAGCAAAACTTACGCGGTCTTGGTCCCTCGGTACTGCCACTTGACCGCCGGGATCCTGAACTCCATGCCCGATAGCGCCGGCTCGGAGTCCTCCCTCCTCCTCTTCTGCTGGGTGCTCGGCGGGGCCGCCGCGCGATCTCCGGGCGTCAGATTGGGCCCCATCCGAACGAGGCGTGGCTCCAGAACTGGGAACGCCGCCGCTACTGACGGCGATAGTGGGGACTCCGGCACGAGAATGAAGAGCTGGGGGCGCTTCCCCCGGTCCTCCGGCGCCGCTGCTGCTTCGCAGTTGGCGGTGCCTCCTCCTCCGGTGCGACGGCTGCTGCCCGCAGTGGCTCCACCGCTGGCCTGCGGCTCGCCGCTCGCGGCGCCCGGGCCACCGGTCTGCACCGGACTGCTCGTGGCCCCCTCGCTGGCCACCTCATCCAACCCAGGGAGCTCGGGGGCCTCGGGGCTCCGGCTCCTCGGCCAGTCGACGAGCCCCTGGGCGTCGAATTCCGGGAGCTTCGCCTGGATCGCCGCGTGCTCGGGGTTGGCGCAGAGCGCCATTTCCCTCCACGGGAGCTCCGCCCGGCTCATGTCCTCCACGCCGGTCACTACGTGGAGCATGCCCCTCAGCTCCACCAGGTCCAGGTCCCAGCTTGCGCCGATTTGGGTTCGGGTGATGTCTTCGGGCCCGGTGTAGAGCCAGTAGGGCCGGGCCCGCTCCCGCAGGGGCGCCAGACGGCGGCGCAGGAAGTCCGCCACCACCATCACCGAGGTCTGCCCGGTGTCGCGCAGGAAACCGATGCGCTCAAAGACCGGCTCCAACCTCGCATCCGACGGCGGCGGTGCCTCCCATGTCGATTTCTGGGGCTCCGCCGCCACCTCCGGCAGGGCGAGACGGTCGTGGGGGTCGACGTCGACGTAGAACCAGTCCCACCGCCACTCCTCCCATTTGCTTCATAGCACCTGGCGGATGTACCGCTCCCCCATGCCGTCCCGCAGCCGAAGGTTGCAGCAGCCCGCGACGTCCGCCGTGGAGTACCCTCTCTTCTTCCCGGCCGATCGTAGGGCGAGGAAGTGCCGAAGAAGCATCACCGACAGTGCCACTCCCACGAACATCTCGCAGAAGTGTGCAAACACCGCCAGCACGTCGACTGAGTTGGGGCTCAGATGCACCAACTGCACGCCGTAGGTCTCGAGGACTTGGAGAAAGAATGTTGAAAACGGCGGCACCAGCCCCGCCGCCACGAAGGACGTAAACAGGACGATGCGCGCAGGGTCGATCGTCACCGGCGGGAAGCTCGCCAGCGTCACCTTCAGGCCCCCCTGCTGGCCCTCGGGGACCAGCAGCTTCCTGACCCTCTCCGCCGCCTCCTCGCTCCTCAAGCGAGACTCCGGCAGTACGCTGTCCGGAGTCCTATCGCGGTGGCTTCCCCTGCCTCTCGGCATCTCGTCGGAGGGGGAGGTTGTCTGGGTGGTGGAGGGAGAGAAGTGCTCTAATCGTCTAAGGGAATCTAAGGGCTCAGGGGCGCGAAGGAAGCAAGAGCAGGATCGGAAGATGGCGTAAAGAGGGGGGTGGATCGCTCCCCTCTCCCTTTTATACCTCAGAGAATTCAAACGTCTCCTGCCACGGCGCACTCGGTGGGACAGTTTTCTCAATCGACACAACTGCCAGGCGAATCTCCCACTGGTCGTGCGGTGTCAGCGGCTGCCTGGCGTATTTTCCTCGATCTGCATGGTAGCCGCGCGTGCCGCCTGTCTCGTTGTCACGCCCTTTGGGAGTTGTGTGAACGCGCGTCCATTCGTCTCCCCGTTGGGCCGTACCAAAGGCCCGGATCTGAAGGGCCACCTTTTGAAAGCTTGCCACATGGCGTCCACGCCAGCCTCGGCCTCGTTCGCGATGAAGGGCCCATCCGCAGTCTCCGTGCCATCGCCTGCCAATGGGCCCGAAGGCTACTGTTGGTGTATCAGGAACCAGGGGTCCCTGAGTCCCGAGGCCCGGCCAGTCATCCGTCACATGGCACCATCCCACGAGGTCCCTCCTAAAGGATGAGAAAAGTTCAAGTCCCAGGAAGAAAGTGCTCGAGGCCACAGTCACTGGTCCCCGAGCACCCCAGTTCCCCGATGATCCACAGAGTCTAAGTGCCAGGAAGAAAGTGCTCGGGGAGGTGCCCGGTCACCCCCGAGCACCCTAGTCTCCCGATGATCAGAAGAGCTAAGTTCCAGGAGAGAGTGCTCGGGGCTGCGTGCGGCAGCTCTCGAGCGCTCGGTTCCCCGAGGATCCGTGTAAGAGTTCTTGGAAGAGAGTGCTCGGGGCTGCACGTGGTAGCCCCCGAGCACTCGGTTCCCCGGAGGATCGAGCAAGAGTGCTCGGGAGAGAGTGCTCGGGGAGGTGAACAGTACCCCCGAGCACCCGGTACCCCGAGGACAAGGATAGGCATTCTCGGGAGAGAGTGCTCGGGGAGGTGAATAGTACCCCCGAGCACTCGGTGCCCCGACGACCCAGAAAGGCCCCCGAGGGGCCCGCCGATGAGGTGTCAATCAGTCAGAGGTCCGAGGCCGCATTTAATGAGCGTGCGTGGCCTGACATCTCAAACTGCTCCCGCCGCCTGTCAGTTCCTGCCATGTTTTGGCAGAGAGGCGTGGGGCTATTAATTGCACGGGTCCCGTCCCATATCATCCGGCTTGTCTCGGGATAACATCGCAAGGATCAAGGCATTCCATCTGCCGCCCTGCTGTGGTAGAGGAACAAGACAGGGCGGGCACGCCGGGTTGCTCTGCGACTGCCTGGTGGGCCCTCTCCACGGCGCCTGTTGCCAGGGCGTTTATGGTGACAGGTGACCGGGCGTGCGGTGTTTTTTCCACCCCCTGTCATTTCACCCAGAAGAAATGATGACATCTTTCCCAATCATGGCGTCTTGGAACTTGTGCCCCCCTCCTTCCCATTCGAGGCATGTCTCAGCCGGCGAGTACAAAAAGAGCCGGCAACACAGAAGAGAAATGGATCGAAGCATCCCAACATCCGAACACAACTGACAATCCAACAGGAGATCGCAAGCACCCAAGCATCAAGAACCGAACCATAGACGAACACAAGGCACAAGGGACAGTCCCTGCCGAAGAACAAGGAGCCTCAAGCTCTTAGTTAGGCCAATATTCTTGTAACCAGCAACATCCTTGAGGGACTTCCTCAGGACAGTTATCGCATCCATACAGGAGTAGGGTATTACGCCCCTGTGCGGCCCGAACCTGTCTAAATTCCGATGCATTTACTTCTTTTTGCTCTAGGTCGATCACCCCCACCACCGGCTGTTGCATTTACTCTCATTCATTTCTCCGACGAACTTATTCAGGATCACCCCCCGGCCGAATCTCTAAAAAGGGGTCTCTCGGGATCCCTGCGACAGGAGTTAATCCTCCGACAGGTTTCTAGAGCGTATCCCCAGAAGGATAATGGAAGATCAGGTTGGCTCATCATGGACCAGACCATGTCTAGCAAAGTTTGGTTCCTCCGTTTGGACACCCCATTCCATTGAGGCGTACCCGATGGAGTCAACTGTGGAACAATTCCATATTACTTTAGATGGTCACCAAACTCATGGCTCAAATATTCACCTCCACGATCAGATCGCAGAAATTTAATTGTCTTGCGAAGTTGATTTTGTACTTCATTCTGAAACTCCTTGAACTTTTCGAAGGACTCAGATTTGTACCTCATTAGGTAGATATATCTACTAAAGTCATTGGTAAAAGTAATGAAGTACTGAAAATGACTTCTGGCAATAGAGCTCATTAGTCCACATATATCCCGTATGTACAAGGGCCAACAACTCATTCGACCCCTCTCCTTGATGGGTGAAAGACGCCTTAGTCATCTTAGCCTCTGCATGCGCTTCTCATGTATATGACCTAAGTGACAATGTCAAATAAAAGTGGGGTTCAAATTATTAGGCCGAGGCTTCTTCGCATTAATGTTATAGACATGTACTTCCTCAAGATCTAGAATATATAGTCCATTCACCAATGGACAAATACCATAGAACATATCATTCAAATAAATCGAACAACACTTATTCTTTATTATGAATTCATAACCGTCTTCTTCTAAACATGAAGAAGAGATAATGTTTTTGCCCAAGGCAGGAATGTAATAACAATTATTTAATTTCAAAACTAATCCTAAAGGCAGCGATAAGGAATAAACACCAATGGCCAACGCAAAAACTTTTGCACCATTCCGACACGAGCATCCATCTCGCCTCTCGCACACTTCCTAGTCCTTTTCAATCCTTGCAACAATTTGCACATATGAATCATTGATCCAGTATCAAATACCTATGAATCATAAGAATGAGTAGCAAGATTAATTTTAATAACATCTATACATGAAGTGGAAGTCTTACTTCCCTTCTTCTTCTTGAGTTCTTCCAAGGATAGCTTCCAGTTCCTTCGCCAATGGTCAGGCTTATGGCAGTGGTGGCAAGCATCAGAAGCAGCAGGGTCAACCTTGGACTTTCTAACAGGTTTAGGCTTTCAGCTCGAGATCTCATCTGATGCTTTAGCCTTGGCCTTGCACTTTCTCTTCTTGCTATCCTTCTGAACCATCATCACATGACTAGAGCTTTCTTAATGCTTTCCTCAGTAGTCTTAAGCATCCCATGCAATTCAGCCATGCTCTTCTCCATGCTATTCATATGAAAATTCAAAATGAATGGCTCGAAGCTCACAGGGAGCGACTGGAGAATCACATCCGTAGCCAACTCAAGGCTAATGGGAAAACCAAGTGTTTCCAGGCTCTCAATGTAATCAATCATCTTGATCACATGAGGACTAACTGGTCTGCCTTCTATCAACCTGCACGCAAATAAGAACTTGGAGGTGTTGAACCTCTCGGCCCTAGCTTGGTTCTCAAACATGCATCAGAGTCCCACAATCATATCATGGGCATCCGTGTTCTCATATTGCTTCTGAAGCTCAGAGGACATGGTGGCAAGCATGAGACAGCTAACATCAAGTGAATCATTGGTGTGCTTCTCATAAGCCTTCCGATCAGCAGCAGATGCATTATCAGCTGATTCATCAGGATAAGGAACCTCTATAACATACACTTTTTTCTCTTGTTTGAGAACAATTCTTAGATTTCTATACCAATCAATAAAGTTTGTTTCCGAAAGCTTTTCTTTTTCAAGAATTGAACACAAATTAAAACTGGAATTGACGTTAACAGTTGGTGCCATGATCTACAACAGAAAATAAACATGCAAAGTTCAGCACTATGTTTATGTAAATCTTTCATTAAACAATTTAACAAAAGATACTCTCATTATATGAAACCGTCTCCCTCTAACGGCATATAATGGGTAAAGATCCATATTCAACTAAGTTCTAGTGAGCTTTCACACCACTGCTAGAAACTTAGTGACATAGATAAGCAACACTTTGCTAATAATATCATATATGACTCTTGTTTGTTGGGTGGCATCAAATGCTCTGGTGCCTAACACCATGCCCCACAACCCAAAACTGTTTTGATAGCTTTGTTATGTAAACCAACACTATGCGTGTAGATGTCCGACATCCACTCTAACTGGTTAAGATAAATGATGGCACCTTGCTTTGGCAGACCTACCAAACAATGATCAAAACTTATGTAGGTGCAGCTATTGGAAGGGCATCCATTACTCTTAATTTTTATTTTTATTTTTGAGGGAGGCTATTCTATCATGCAAACATATCCATCTCATAGAAAACATGAATAAAAATAGCATGATAGGAACATAGATAAACATAACAGACTATCATATTAACTGTGAAAAAGTATGACCCCTTCACATGGTGATCTCCATCGCCACAGTCCTGTTCTCCGGGTCATCATGCTTCAAGTCTCCATGATAATGTACTACACTACTACTCTTAATAGCTAGCAACAAATTACATGAGAATATGAATCATCACAAGTTGGTATGCATGCCGTTATACAATAACACGACAACCTTAGTTGCAATTAACCATGACATGCAAGCCATAAAAATTACAAAAATGTATCATATACACATAAAGGCCATACTATTCACACCATTCCATGCAAAAACAAATTAAGCGTAGGATCGAATTTTAACAACATGATGTAAACATATTATCCTTAAAATCCCTAGGCTCGAACAGCACGGCGGTCCCGCTAGCCGGTTAGCGGGTGGGGGCTCGAGGGGGAAGCTGCCCTCACGGGTTTCAGTGTAGCACCCTGAAAACCTCTCAGAAATACATAGATCATATATATGAAATCTCTATGAAAATCTCATCGGTTTGATCATATCAAGCCAATTCTAAGTCATTCACAATACCTCAACTTCCTCTAGATCAATCATATTGATCATCACATGAGGTTTTCTAGAAATGATGACAACACACACAACCTTGATCTGCTGCTCATCTAACCAAGCAGTAGCATGATCTGTTAGCCCCGATGGTGATTCCATCTGATAGAAGGCAAGTCGCACATGTGGCCAGGTGGGAGATCGAGCTAATCTTTTGGTCATATGGTTCCATCGACTCACACCTCATCTGACCCCAATTACAACAAACTGTGCAACAATCAATCCATCACATGAACCGATCAAGATCCAATCTTTTACTATCACATATCATCTATATGTGATCGATCCAGATAAAAAACTACGCATGCAGGCTCTGATACCACTATTGGAGAAAGAGTTGGCTACGCTAGCCTAAAAATAAAAATTTTCTACTGCATTCACCCAAGAAACCATGCAAGTAGGAGATAATAGATTGTTACCACTTGATGCGAAGTGCAGCACAAGAAGAGTTAGAGTAGACTAATCCAACGTCTTGCATGTCAAACTACTTGAGCAGCTTCTCAACCAGATCCACGACCAGCCTTGCGCAGGTGGTCATGCTCCTCGACCAGCTCTGAGCAGGTGATTGTGCTTCTTGACCAGTTCCTCGAGCAGGTCTATCGCGTCCTCGACCAGCTCCGAGTGGTCACGTCATGCTCTACGACCAGGTGAGCAGGTATGTTGACCAGCCAAGTAGGTCCTCGACTAGCCAGACAGAAGTGTCGCAATCTTCACACCGAGGAGATCAGCGTTGCAACAGCATCAGCGCCTCTACGATATCCACACGTACTGGGCAGCATCGCCGAGCGCCGATGTGCTAGCACCACACGTGCGGCTAGGGTTTTGGGAGATCGTCGCGGCTAGGGTTTCGAAGTGGCTCTCCTCACCACGCCCCACCCCACGCCTCTCCTTATATAGAACTCGCTAATGGGCTACCACGTTGGAAGCCCTTTAGGACTCTAACATCTCATGGATCACAATCCAATCAAACCCATATATGAATCCAATTCGTATGTTTTGTTCTAACTCATTAGGTGTGTGACCCGTTAGGTTCATATACAAATGGTTACGACTCGGAAACCCTTTCCATACCGAAATCAATAGCAGTCCCTAACAGGACATGTTGACTCCCAAGTATACACAAAGATCATACACTGATCCCTTCGCCTCACAATACCTGTCAAGCTCAATGTGAGATACGTGCCACCCTTGTGATAGCGCAACCATTCACTTGATCAAGTAGTTGATTCATCATGATTAACTCTTTTATCATATTGGCATGGCCATGCACTTTCTCAATACAACTAACTTGAGGGGTCCAGAGATATCTCTCCCGTTATCAAGGAGAGGCAAATTCCATCTTGATCGCTCACACCCCACGACATGTTTAATGACAAACCCAAAAACTACCTTTATGACTACCCAGTTACGAAATAGCATTTGGCAGCCCCAAAATATGTCACTACATATTCTGGGAATTAATGACGATATCAGGTCTAAGGATCCTGTATTACACCATCTGAGATAACAACTGATGACATATCATAAATAACAATCCCATCAGTATCTCATGGTGGGTCTATCCAATATAATATTCTCTAACATAAATATCCACATTATTGACCTGGTATCTTTATACCTATAGTTCGTGAAATATGATCATCAATCAATACATGTGCTGGTCTTTTGAATCATCACAATGATACGTGACTAGGTATCAATTTAGAATAGTATCATGATACAAATAAAGAGTTCCATGAACAAGTCACATACATACCAATCAATGTAAATGATAGTCATTTTTGGAACAACACATATACATATTCAAAAGTACATAAATATAGACATGATAGGGAGGAATTTGCCTCTATGATTGCCTCTAGGGCATATCACCTTCACCGCGCTGTCCCCAACAAATTTGAATGTTTCATTAAAAGTTTCGTAGGAAATAAAATTGCATATTTATACCTAGGAATTGAGCTGTCATGTTGAGGTAATGGTCCAAATTTGAGAAGTTTATTAAGCTGTAAACATGTCGTGGAAAATTTTGAGGCAGTGGATCAACTGGAATAATTTCTGTTCTTCTGTTTAGCTTTATCATGTATGGATGTTGCACTACTTTGAACAATATTCTTGCATGGTGCACAATAAATTTCTTTATTGTGACTACTCTTACTTCTACCAGGTTGGTTTTCAATACTTCAATGACGTCTGCTGGGATTTCAACATACATTGATGTTTTCTGCACAATGAGAACAGAACAAAATTATTAGTAAATAAGCATGTGTTGCAGTAAGTTTTATAAAGAAGTTGTAGGAAAGGAAAGTCACCATAACAACACAACTGCTGTAAAGAAAAATACCCTATGAATTACCATCAAAAGGTTTATTCATAGGAAGTGGAAGCACAATTTCTTTACTGTATTTAACAGAACGAGTGATACATAATATTTGAATCAGAACTTCTGCCAAGATGGTTTGGCTGGAAAAGGTCAAGCCCATTGCAGTCCTACAGATCATAGAGCACATATACTTTTAGCTATTAAAGGTTGTTGTCTCATGGTAGGGGTTCAGCTAATTTTGACAACCTGGATATTAGATCAAAAGGCTAAAATTCAAGCTCCTCTACATAGTAAAGCAATTTTCGTACTGGTAACCTTTGAGACTTAAATGTATCTTACACGTAATAAAAATTCGTGGCTTAGTCTTATAATCCATTTTGTGCTTTCCATAATCTCTATAGCTGTCTTCCTTTTGGCTTGAGTTAATCCACCATTGTTCCATTCTGAGCCAATCTTCTTAGATGAACAACGCATCTTGGATGAGCCATGACCATTGTTGCATGCGTCGAAATTCTGTTGTGTTTGTGACTTGATTCATCACCCAGAATGCCTAATCTACTGTTATTGCTATTTTCCATAATGTACAAGGGAGACTATAAGAAATCAATAATGTACCATTCCTCTCAAAATGACTTTGAAACTTTTGAAATATCGAGTTCCCATGTTGGAAATTGCATACATATAACTTCAATATAAAAACATGATTGTGCATTTTTTTAAGAACACTTCATTTTGGCTATATAAACACTACCCTGCAAGAGATTATCGCCTTCAAATTGTACATATTGTACATACCGATTTGTCATACACTAATGTTTTTCAACTTTTCATACAAGTGTATCAAAAGTTTGGATGTTTAAGCATTTTTTGAAAAATCAGTAAATGGATGCAGGTCTTTGAAAATCGAGATCAGTTATTAGCAGTAAACATGAACTTGTGTTTTTGTAGTTGAGCACTCAAGTAAACATAGAATCAGTTATCAGTAGTTGAAATTTTCATTCAACAACAAATGGTAAAATTCCCCTTTGTGCCTGGCATGATCAATAACAGCAACATGTATGTCTTTATGCATGATGTATCCTTTTTTTTTCTTTACATGCAAATCTGTAGTAATATAAAAGTACAAATACAAGAGTATGAATAAGTTAACATAAGTGAAGGTGTCTATTGTGACATATGCTTGATCAATGGTAACATAGCTTCTTAGTTGAAAGAAAATTAGTATTTTTGAAATAACATCAGCAATAATCATGTCTAATGATCATTTTGTATGAATGACAGATAATGTTACTTGCATCTAATCTGTAATAGCGGAATAAATAAAAGGTCATACTATATGAGTGTAGAAGTAATATCTTATTCTAGTAACTATAATAAGATTTATTTATGTAAAGATAAGGAAATAAGAAAATATGCTGTACCTTTTCATCAATAATGACCAGGTCTAGGTGTTTTCACTTTTCCCTCGGAATTCCCATACTCTTGATATCATAACGCGTATTAGACAATATTGTATTCCCAAATGAAGTTGTGATAGTGGTATGACATCCATCTGCAATGAAAAGAGAGAAAAAAAAGGATAGAGAAGGAGGAAATACGTAGGATTATAAGAATTTTAAAACTTCTTTGTATACTATGTTTCTTGTTTTTGAACAGCAAGTTCCGTCTTCCTTTTCAATAAGAATTTTTAGACCTTTTTTTAGAAGTCACTCGAGATATTGCAACGTATAGTTGTCCATGACAAAAAACTGGTTTGCGCAAGTAAATTCCTATGCAGTTTAATGTTTGACCTTGGCTGTTCTCTTGTTGTTAAATTTATGTGTGGAATACATACTTTCTCTCCAGAATGTAATCCTGTCTTAATCACTGCTTCGATAACATTGTTACCAAGAGTAGTGATAATTAAACGTGTTCCATTGCATAATCCTATGCTTTGATTCAAATTTCGTAAAAGCATAACTGGTGTACCAACTTTTAGTAGAAGTTTGTATTGTGGAAAATTATTTGCATTTAACGTGTTTAAATATTCTACTGGGTACAATGTATTTACATCATTTGTTGTATCGAAGCATTTAGCAATGCAATCGGCACTCATGTATTCTCGGGTTTCACCTGGTACAAGTGATAATATATATTCATTAATTTCGTCAACAATTTCATTTGTAGGAGCTAGTATAGCTCTTTCTTTTAGATATTCTGAGTTATAGCAGTTTGTAGTAAAATTGGGGAAAACATGGTTAAATATTGCAGGTATTTTAGGTCCGTCTGTAAAGATTAGCAAATCATGAGGAATTTCTATCCAGGTTGGCTCTGTTTCGCCATCGCGTGCAGTTGAGGGTATGTTTCCATTCCCTATGTCTAATACCCATTTTGTGAATACTTCCAAAGCTTCTTTATTTTCTGCTGGGGAATTTGTATTCCTTACACGCATATTTTTGGTTAGCCGTAAGATCTCAACATGGTTCCATAATTCTGAATTTATGATTGTAGCATTTACTATTTGTGATCTAGAACCATTTTCTATTACAGGTAATATCTGTCTTAGGTCTCCTCCTAGTACAACAACTTTGCCACCAAATGGTATACTTTCAACTTTTATATCTATTGCACTCATTATATCCTTTAGAGATCTATCTAATGCTTTGAAACATTGTCTATTTGTCATTAGTGCTTCGTCCCATATTATTAATGATGTTTGTATTAGTAGCTCTGAAAGTAGTGTTCCTCGTTTAATATCACATATATAGGTATCATCTATATCTAGGGGAATTTTGAATCTGTAATGTGCAGTTCTACCATTTGGTAATAACAAAGATGCAACACCTGATGATGCAACAGTTAGCACTATTTTTTTTCTTGCTCTTAAATAAGATACAATTGTATTCCATAAATATGTTTTTCCTGTTCCACCGTACCCAGAAACAAAATAAAAACCAGGAATATTATTTAAGACTTTGTTTATAATAACATGGAAAGCGTGCTGTTGATCATTGTTGAGCTTAGAATATAGTATGTTTGCTTCTTCTTCTAATCTATTAACATCATAAGCTAATTCTTCGTCAATGTCACGGCCCAGAGTTTCTAAACACGTAATTAAGTGCTAATGAGCATCATTTGTTTTTGTTTTGAGCCATATAGACTTGCAGTGTGGATTAAACCGAATTTAGTTGAACTGGGTTTAACTGATGCGTTGTGAAGCATCTCCTAAAACTTCTATGGAACCTAGGGCTGGTGATAATTTTAGAAATTAGTAGATGCTAGGAGAAGAATATAATTGAATTTTCCCAAATTTTTGGGGATTGTTTTAAAGGCATAAAAATCAACACAAGTTAGAAAAGCTTGCCTCTTTGGAGAATTTTCATTTGAAATTGGTGCAAACTTTTTGAGTCAAACAAGTTCAAATGGGTTCTTTCTGAGTTTTAGTTTCAAGCAAAATTCGTTTTACCAATTTTGGACTTTGGAAAGGCATTCAAATGGATGGCTAAAGTGGTGGAGATATTTTGCCTGGCGGTTACTGTTCACGCGGGACCCACTCGTCATCCTCCCTCCTCACTCAGCCGCGCTGCTTCCAGAGAGCGGCGCCGGCTTTGTTGACTTCCGCGGCCGGCAAACCCAGCACGCCGTCGAGTCACCGGCCGAGCCTTCGAGTGGAAGCGTCGTCGGCCTTAACCCCCCCTGGACGCTCTCTCGTGGTGTCTCTCCCCTCTCTTCCTCGCTTGCTCTCCCTGTCGCCCAGCACACCGCAGAGCAGAGCCACGTTGCGCCGCGCCACCGGCCAAATCCAACGCACCACCGACGGTTTCCGTTGAGCCCGAGCCCAGTGGAGCCGCAGGGAAGAGCGCCCCGAGCTCCTCCGCCGTTTCCCCTCCTTCCCCGGCCGTTTCCCGCACGGATTGGAGCCACCCGCGCCTTCTTCCCCAACGGCGGCAGCCATCTCCACCCTTCTCCGTTGAACCGGTGAACCGCTGCCATTCCCCGGCGACCAAACTCATCGTAAGCATCACCGTCCCCCATTGAGTGTAGCGCGCGTGTCCGTTGGGGCTTAGCCGTGCAGCCGTGCGCCGCTACCTACGGCGCACGCCATCGGCCGAGCCACCGCCAAGCTCATCGGTGTTGGGCCGCGCCATTCGGTCCACGCGCTCGCATAGAATGTGTAGGTGTGCTCGGTCGAGCGTATTGCACCGCCGTCTAGCCACCGGCGGTCTGAACCGTGCCGCCACCGTGCTAGTTTTGCCCCTCGCCGCCGATCGCCGTGCTCCGGCCATTGCCAGCGTCGACGTGTGCCCCCGCCGTAACCACGTGCTCGTGCAAGTGCTGTTGCCACCCTCGGCCGGGACATTCAGGCCGCCGTTCGCCGCCGGCGACGTCGCCCGAGCCGCCAGCGCGCTGTGTACTGGGCGCGGGTCGATTTTGACTTGGGTCAAAATACGCCGGCCCCACTGTCAGTCGCAGCAGCTGGCCAAACCCGAGTGGAAAAAGGTTTAGGGTATTTAAGTATTCGGAAAAATCAGAAAATGCGAAATTGGGTATTTGTTAAACTAATAAATCGGCTGAAACATTGTAAAATGTATAAAAAATGGAATATGGCTCCAAAAATTGTAAAGCAAATTTTGTTAGCTTTATATGCTCATGCTCTACATGTTAAAGTTGTTAGTGACCATGAAATATGTGCTGGAATTTCCTTAGTTAATGTAATGTGCTTAAAGCCTCATTAATTCATAACTAAATATTGGTAACTCCAAAATTGATGAAATCAATTTTATAAATCTTGTTGATTTATTCCCTGTTGAATAAAAATATGTACCTTCATTTTTAGCATAGTTAGCATTCTAGATTGATTTAAGCCTTAGTTATGCTTTAATTAATCCGAGGATAATTGAATGGTTAACCCTAATCTCAATTAGGAAATTGTTAGTGCGTTAAACTCGTACCACGACGCTTTACACTGTTGTCACAGACTATGAAGCGTCATTCTTTACATAACATTCATTGCATTGCACGCGTTATTCTTTCAGGGAACTTCGACCCGGCGAACGAGGCGAGCGAGGCTGTCCCCGGTGGTTCCTGCAGTGGTGATCGGGACTCGGGTAGCTGTGAGTAGCAGCTAGGGTAGCAAGGCAAGCATCGTTCATATTGCACCATGTCTACTTGAAAATTTAATATGTTATCTACGCTTATGTATACATTGCATGTGTCGGGTACCGAGTTGGGTAGAACCTATGCCGATGCATTCTCCCATTTCCGTCACGTGTCATGTGTTATTCCTTGGAGCCTAGTGGTGTCGTCGAGGTCTAATTATAGTTCGCTTTGCTTAGTGGTACTTAGGCTTTCCGGTAGAAGTCGACGACGGCGTCCACCGTTGTCGCGAGCCTAGGGCTTATTACTTGTTCACACTTATGGTTGTGTTGATGATGAGTCGGTTTGATGAGTGGTGAGTTGAGACGAGGTGTGGGCGGTGTTAGGGGTGTCATCTGCTCACGAGGAGTCCTCAGGCAGTTCGGGGAGGGAACCCGGACACCGTAGACCGCTTGCACCGGTTAAGCACCGATCGTTGGTGTAGTCGGCTTTAGCACATACCTTACTCACCACATGCTCATATAATGGTAGGCGAGCCGATTACCTTCACAGACGTGGTCATGTGGGCCTCGTCATAGACGGTGTGAGTCCGGTTTGAGTCCGGGCTTTTAGCGGTATTAGTTTGCTCGGGGAGTAGTTCTAATACCGCCGTGTCGAGCTATGGTTGATCCACATGGTTGGGCCTGGTTGGGAAAGGTTGTCACGGGTACCCCCTTGTGTGCATCTTAGCGGGTGGCACAAGCCGTATGGTCCCTGTGTCGTGTGGGTCCAGGAGTATCCCCCTGTAGGGTGTATAATCAGTTCGAACTGCCGCGCTCTCGGTCATGAGCATCGCTATCACTTATCTCCACCGAGCGACCATGTTTTGGTCGTAGAGTTTCGGTGTGGGTTGTGGCATGGTTGGTTTGGGGTGGTTTGGTCGGTATGTGGTTGGTGTTTTAGTGGGAATGGTTTGCTTTTATACACTTGTTGTTCATATATCTGTTCTGATCAGTTGGTTGGCAGGGTTTGAGTCAGTGGTTGGTTAAGTCAGTTGCTTACACCTAGAGTCTAGGTTGCTTACCGCTTAATGAACTTAAACATGTCTTAATCCTTGCTACAGCTTTAAATGCATGATCCTTGGAGTCGAGAATATATATACTCATACTGTGTAAGACTTGCTAGTACCTTCGTACTAAGGGGTGCTGCCCTTAAGTTGCTTTCAGGTTCGCAGGTTGGCGAGGAAGAGGCAGTGTTCGCCTACTTTGTGCCTGCCGATCAGGGTGGCGGGCAAGAGTAGCACCTTCTACTCCGAACTCCGGCGCTTTTGGTATGGAGCCTAAGGGCATACGGCTCCATACTCTTTTGTTGTATAGGTTTTTCTTCCACTGCATAGTTGTTGTTGTTCCTCTTTTGTTGTAAATTGTGGAAGCAGTTGCATGTTTAATAATTGTAATCCAGTTTAATTATTTGCTCTCTATTAAACTGTGTTGTGATATTTGAGTTGGAAGGCATGTGTTCCGATCCTGGGCACAAAACACGTGCCGGAACTACCAGAATGGTATTCTGGTTAATCGTCGAGGTTGTGATTATGAATAATGATCCTCCTGATGATTAATTAGAATACTATTTGGACGGTTCCTCACAGTCAATTAACCTGTTGTTATTATATTTGAAGAGTGGCTTGCTTCTTTTTGGTAAATTAAAAAAGTTTATACACATTCCATTTTTAGATAACATATATTCTATGTCATCTAGAAGCATATCTTGTAATTCCTCATCAGTGATTATATGTTGCACTGGATGATAATTTAATTTTAATTGGTGTTTGTAATCATCTACCATATGTATCCAGTGCTTTTTGAAAAAATCATGTTCGTTTTGAATATTGCAAAAAGAAAGCATTATGATGAATAATTGGCGTAATTGCAAAGCAGATGCCCATGTTGCAGCCTCTGTAAATGTCCAATGCCATTCATCGTCATTGTTTAGTAATCCTCGTACTGTGCATGCTTCTTTAAATGTATTGTACAATACTCATTTATAGGTTTTTAAATCATCATAACATGTAGCTCCTTTTATAATCATAAGTAGCATACGTAAGTAGAATCGTTCACCTTCGTTTGGACTAACATAATATAAACGGCCTATTTTAAATCCATGTGTTTGCTGTTTCCAATATCTTTTTGTACTATTCCATGTCCATCTATTTGGAAACTCACAATAAGTTAATTCTCTAGCCTTTTCATATTTTTGGTTTGTTACAAACCATTCAGTAAGCATTGTTTTCTGATTTTTTGGATCTTCTATCAATTTTTTGAGCTCAAATTATTTTTGAAAGTTACATTATTCATTAAAGGCAGATGCACAGGTAAACGTTCGACGGCTGGTGAATGACGGTGAATATCATAGCCAAGTAGTCGCCATAATGCATCTTGCTCGCATATATATCTTACATCGAGATATTCTTTTATTTCATCTATGCTATTATTATTTTTGTCTATAGGCGTGTCATCACCTTTTTTAATACTCTCAAGAATAACTTTTGCTCGATCTGGACCTTTATGTACATACTTACATAAATACTTCAATATTTTACTTTTGTTACAATATTCTACGTTAATATGAGCCTGATATTTTTTTAATAAGAACATATTGTGTGGCACAACCCATCTATTATCTAGATTATGATTATCTCGCCTTATGTAAATATTTGTATCTCGTCTTTTATACAATGTAAATCCATTGTCATCAAAGATTGTTTCGTCTTGAAATTCTTTTGGATAAAATTTAGAACATTTACCTTTCTTCATACATGGATAGTGTGGATCTTTTTGACCGCACGGGCCATGCATCATATGTTCAGATACTAATACATATCCTAGTGGATCCAATTTTTTTTCTATTGTTATTTCCGTTTTATCTTTGTTCAACCAAACTAAAATATGAACATGTGGCAACCCTCTTTTTTGAAATTCTATTGAATATAAAATAGCATTTATGTAGCCAAATGCAGTACCACATTTAATATCAGTTAATAATTCTTGCAATTTTAAGTGAAAAACTCGTACTATAATATTAGATCTATCACTGGGTTGTTGTCCTTTTGTTAGCATTAGCATTATTTCGGGCCACTTTGGATTGCATGTAAATGTTATGAAGAAATCTGGAGGCCCATATACACGGCATATTGCAATACCGTCATGATAGTTTTGTAACATATATCTCCGACATCCTGTATGACTGGATGGTAAAATTATTCTCTTACCAATTTGATCACCTTGCATTACTCCTTTGTCTACTGCATCAACAATACCTTGCAAATATTCTACTCTTAATTTAGCTTGATTTCTGGCAATATATTGTAATCTATCTTCATCTTCAGATGCACGTGCATCTACTATCGCTTGTTTTGATAAACGACCGTAGCATAAATATGGATTTGGTTGGTTCTTTTTAAAATGTACATGATATTTAAAAAATTCATGCATTGTAACTCTTATCCGTTTCGATGTAGTAGGCTTATCATTAGTATGATAATAGATACCAAGTTGATAGCCTCGTTCACCATATGAAAATAACAAAGGATACTGCAATGCCATATAAGCTGGATGTAATATAGATATATTTTGTAATTGTCCACATTGACTTTGTATTATTATTTCTCGTTTATAATTTTCAATTGATAAATCACCTACAATTAATACTGCTAAATCATCAACATTTGACATTTCATATTGTACTGGATCGTTTTTATCAGCACCAACAATACGAATAGCTAGATCTATACCATTGTGTTGTTTGAGCAAGTCTCTTGTGGAACGGAATTTTTTCACAATTGGATTATATGTATCAAGCATATCTTTTAAATCTTTGACTATATTTGGGTCTAAAATACTATCATCGGAGTCATCCTTCTCTAGAGCACGTATTCTATTGAAAATCTCATTTTCTGTATCAAAAATATAAAGCGATGCAAATTTTGGTATATCATTAGGTTTTGGTAGTAAAGATCCTATACGATGATGTACTTGTCCACTGATACGAAAAACATATGGTCCTTCGCCTTTGTTTACGTGTTTTTCTATATTGGCTCCCATTGATGTAAATGCAAATAAACTATTGTATTGTCTTATTTTCCGAAGAAAATGTTTTGACTTGCTATCTCCATTGTAATTAAGCAGTCTTTTTAAATATTGTGGCGGATCCTTAAACGGATGAATTTGTATTTTACCTTCTTTGCAACATGAGGTATATATGACATTTTTATCTCTGTCCCTTCCATGTCTAATTCTTTCTTCAAACCAAAATATGGCTCCACAATATTTACATGTGTAATTTGCTTCTCCATAATATGAACGGTTACTGTAAGACTCTTTTAAATTCTTAATATGTTCTGGTGAATAGTAAATTATTCCTTGAGTATTGATAAATATGCAATTTTTTTTGCATATTTAACTACGTTGTTTAGCTTGTCTTTCTCGTATGGAATTGTTAAAATCTTCTTGAACTCCATTGCTAATTTGAGGGAAGATCTTTTCCGTTTATGCATAATTAAAGCACATTTTTTGCTTGGTATTTCACATAATTTTTCGTTTGGGACCTCTTTACGTTTTACTGACATCTTTATATTTCTATTGATACTTATTTCTTTTTTTATAGATAAGGGGAAGAAAAAGTTAATATTTATTTTCAAATATAGAATTTGCGATACAACACAAAACGTAGAAATCAAAAGAATCTCACCTTTCATAAAGTGCCAAAACAGGTATCAAGTAGTGGTCCTAGTGGTCCTTGGCACAAATATGTATTGAAGCCAGCAGTTGTAACCGTAAATAAAATGCTTTTGCAATTATATTTGAGTAGTAATATTTACAAGCTAATCGAAAAATGGATACAATTACTCCGTAGTAATCAAAGTGAGTATCAAAGCAAATAACATAAAAATCATTCTCTAATTGTGCTAGTATTAGAATGTTAGCTACTATCTCAGGCTCTCTTGGAAGGATTGGACCAACAAATACATTTGGATTCCTATTGTTCGCAGGGGGTCATATTCATCAGTAGAGATCTGATTTCCCATCTGGGTGTTGAGAATGCATCTACCAGAAAAGACGAGACAAAAAAACAAACCAAAATTAAATGATAGGCTCTCAATTACTAATAAATTACATTAGACTGTAACGGTCTGCAAATATAAATGATTTCTTTTTTTTAGTACATCATACTGGACACAACCGGTTTGGAGTATAGTACTGCTTGCACATGACTATATTGATTGATAACCAACAGGTTGTTATATCCAAAGTTCCAGATAACCACATGAGGCTATGTATATGATTTCTCTACATAAATATGTCTAGACCATTGAAATGTTCCTTTTTATTTTTTGTCTGATAAGACTTACTGCAAATATAAATGATTTTATATTTTTTTGAGTACATCATATTGGACATAACCGGTTTGGAGCATAGCACTGCTTGCACATGACCATATTGATTGATAACTAACAGGTTGTTATATCCAAAGTTCCAGATGACCACATGAGGCTATGTATATGATTTCTCTACATAAATATGTCTAGACCATTGAAATGTTCCTTTTTATTTTTTGTCTGACAAGACTTACCAAGATCACACAGAGAAGGATGAAGGCCGTTCTTTATCCAAGATGGTATTGCTGTATTCAAGATGTAAACCAAAATATATGCCTGCAAAATAGAAATTATAGGTTATTTCATTGAGGATGGCATGAATGTACATTATATGTGGTTAAAAGGCACAATATTTAATTTTTGAGTAGCGCTCTGCAAATGTAAATGATTTCATATTTTTGTAGTAAACCATATTGGACATAACCTGGTTTCCAGACAACGTACACATATATTACAAATAATGAAATTTTGAATCTATCATAAAAGTGTCATCTCTATTTAGAGGCTGAGACAACACTAAAAGAATGAGAAGCAGCATCCTTTCTCTACATACTATGAAGTGAGATATGCCATATCGCATCAAAGTGAACTAACAATGTACGCATATATTACAAATAATAAAATCTTGAATCTATCATAAAATTGCCACGGCTTTGCTTTGCAGTATAAATTCCAATTTAGCATATCCAACAAAAATCTTGTCATCCAAAATTCAGATTACCCAGAACACAAAAGCAAAATTAAATGAAATAAATGCTGCGACAATCTCAAAGCAAGAAAAGAAGCATGGTTGTTCTTCTCCCATTCACTCTTCTTCCAGCTACACTTTCCAGACCAGCCGCACCAACCTCGTCATTCATTCACCGCCCATGGCCAAGACCCCTTCCCCTCCCTTGCGCCCGCTGCTGCGCTCGTCAGAACACGGCCGGCGGTGGAGACCGGGCGGCGGCCGACCTCTTTTTTTCCCATGCCGGCTTGATGCTGCTGCGCCTCGGCTACTCTCTCTCTCTCTCTCTCTCTCTCTCTCTCACTCTCCCTCCCTCTCTCTCTCGTCGGTGACGCCCACGCTGCTGTGGTCAAACTCGACCCACCCCCGCCGTCCGCCGCGTATTTTCCCCTGTCGGCTTCATTCTGTTGCGGCTCGGCATCCTCTCTCTCTCTCTCTCTCTCTCTCTCTCTCATCAATGACGCCGACGCTGTTCTCCTCTATCTCCAACCGTATCGCCGCCAGCTAACAGAAGAGACATCGCGCTATGTACTTGCGAGTGAGCGAGGAGGACGATTTCTGTCTGTCTTCCAGATGGAAACGAATCAACAGAATAGCTACCAAATCGAACTACAATACCTCAAATCACTGATGAGGAAATGGATCAACTGTAGGTGGAGCTTCAGATGCGGAGGGATTTGGAAGAAGACTACTAAAGTCCTGGAGAGGAAAATCAGTCGCAGACCATTTGGGACAGAGAGAGAGAGTGAAGAAGCTAACTCGAGTTGGGACCTGGATATGTAGATTTCCCTGGAATCCTCTGGAGTTTCATCCCACGTGTGGTTGATCCATCCATCCATTCCTCTATCAAACGGTCAGCATTTTCTTGCGGACGTGGACACGCTCAGAAGCTCTGCCTGCGACCAGCTTGAGACTATGTACAGATAAAGCCATTGTGGGGGTACTGCATAGCTTTTTTTTGCATCCGCGTTACATGTATGGAGTTGCTACTAGGTTGGTGTTTTGGTTTTGTTGTGTCAACGAAGTTTTGCATTCAGCATATTACTTTTAGATTTGTTGTGTTAAACGAAGTTATGCAATTGGCGTATTACTTGAGATTAAGACAACTCTTTAATAATGTTGCAGCCCAGAGGTTAAAGTGTATGGTTATGCCATGGCACAAGTTAAGAAAGCTTTGGAGGTGGGTTATCTTTGAACATCATTGTTGGTCTTCCATCTTAGGCCAATTCTTGATTCGGCTTTATCCCCTTACAGATCACCCACTACCTAGGTGGTGAAAACTACGTATTTTGGGGTGGAAGAGACGGTTAGCAAACTCTACTTAATACTGATATGAAGAGAGAACTTGACCATCTGGTATGAAGACATATTTAGCTGATTAACTTTACTGTGTGGCACAAATTGTTTGCCCATTTGTTGGGTTTGTCCAGGCAAACTTTTTCAAGTTGTTGTTGACTACAAGAAGGTCGGATTTAATGGTAATTAAATCGTGTCTCTTTATGATTTACATGTGCCAATTTCCCTAACTTTGACATAGTACATTATTTCACTATTAAATTTAGTGATAGAACTGAGATTTTATTATTTCAGAGACATTGTTGATAGAGCCTAAACCACAAGAACCTAAAAATCACCACTATGCTTATTACTCAGAGATGGATTAGCAAACATCTAAAGGATTCAGAAGCATTAATCCTTGATTTCCTCTGGCAGGTATGACTGGGATGTTGCAACTATATTCTCTTTTCTACATATTGAAAAGGCTGCCAATAGTGCTCAAAAGTCCGATGGATATTATCAAGAAAAATAGACCTTTTTTTCTTCTTTACAAGAGTGTCATACAAATTTGAAGTCATACGGTATTATAAATTATGGAGGAAAAAATGCATTCACGTGTGTACATATAAGGATATTTTTCTATCATCATCCGGCTCTACAATCATTATTTATTTGGATTCATGTATCTCAAATTTTTAAACGCTACAATCTTTTGCAGAGCAGTGGTGCAATGTATGGTGTAACAAAAGCCTAACAATAGTTGTATAATTTAGGAACCGATGCAACACACGGATATTGCACTAGTCAAATATGTAATTTGGAGTGTGGACAAGCCTCCAAAACTCTTTGTAATATTATGGCTATACTTTCCTTTTTCTTTTGCGAGTTATCAAAAATGTTTTTTGAAACAGTCTCCAAAACGCTTTGCGGAGACTTTGATGCAAACTACTATAGTACTATCCTAATTTTACGTCATTGTCATGCTTAGTCAAGTGCGTTCGCTGGGCCACAATGCAAGTTGATTCCAAACCTAATCCTGTAGCTGGGGCACCTATGGTCTAGTTTTGTGAACCTATCCTTAAATCCTGGAGACTTGTGGTTGTGGTCTAGTAAATCATCACTCTATCCGCTGAATCGTGCACACAAGAATATATTACGGAAATAATCTTTCTCTGCAGGTCAAAATCAACCAGTAATTATTTCGATCGAGCACATTGTTGCACATTATATGTACACGCCGACAACAACAATACTGTCAGCAATGCCTTCGTCCCAAATCTATCTTGCGTCTTAAATCATGCACACAACAATACTAGGATTGTATCGCACACGGTTCATCCAAGATGGGTGTAAGGAAGGCCTGGGCATGCAATCTGACAATATTATTTCAAGTCTGTAACGATTTTCACTTGCCTTTCACTTCGTCCCCATCCACAAAGGTAACAGAAGTACAGAGAATTACAGAAATCAAGACTGAAAGCATCAAATTTGCAGGAGTATACTGGATATTATTAATACATACATGGAGATAATTATACAGCAAGAGGTAATGGAGGAATTGTACAATACATTACGATGTGTATGTGTATATGTGTAGCCGGCGCTAGCATTCACATATGCATGCTCCTCAGCCTACGTTGATACATGTACATACGTACATACACAGTCATATGACGAAGAAAGAAACAAAAGGACTCGAAACAAGCGTCAAAGTTTGCCAAAACCGAATAGACACTTCACGGTCGCTCACGAGTGAGCTGACTGCCCAACATCCTCAGGCACCGCCGGACTCCTCGCAACCCGGTGGTTTGTAGGCGATGAAGCTGATGCATTGCACCTGCCTAACGTTGTCGAAGCCGATGATGCGGACGAAAGCGTCCGGGTAGGCCTTCTTGGTCTCCTCGAGCTCCTTAAGCACCTGGGTAGCGTCGGTGCAGCCGAACATGGGCAGCTTCCACATGGTCCAGTAGCGGCCGTCGTAGTACCCTGGGGACCTGTTGTTCTCACGGTAGACGAACCCGACCTTGCTGAACTCGAGGCAAGGGATCCACTTGGACCGGATGAGGTACTCGATCTGCTTCAAGAGGTCCTCCGTTGTCAGAGGGGGCAGGTAGGACAGGGTCTCGAACTTCTTTATGCCCTCAATCGGCCACACCTGAATAACGAATGCATCAGTTCGTGCTCAGTTGCATTCAACCCATATACGAGCAACTAACTTAAAAGTTGGTGAATATTTCACTTTGTGATCAATTACCTGCATGCACTTGATCCTTCCGCCGTTGCTGACGTTGCCGAAGCCAGAGCTGCTGGAGCGGCGGCTGACGGGGAGTCCAGCGGTGGACTTGAGCCCCTGGAATGGAGCGACGGAGGTGGCCGACGAGGCCATCACGGTGGGGGCCATTGCTTACTAGTTAGTACTAGTATCTGCTTAGAGGATGCAGTACTCCGCAGCAGTGGCTTGAGGCCCTGAGCGCCGCTCCAGAGGAGGTATAAATAGCCAAATCCATGGGGCATTGGGAGGCGGTGGTTGGCTGATCTGGGGATGTGGAAAGAGTGGCTGCCGTTCGCCGGTCCTAGCACGGGTGGCTGGTACAACGACAATTACTGGTCACCGCGGGGCAGCCACATGCGGGTGTGGGGTGAGGAGCGCGGATGGCATCCTGATCATCCGGCAGGGTGCCACGTGTCGGCAAGAACGGCTAGGATCCTCGCTGCCGCGGAGGAGGAGATGGGTGCGGCGCACGCGGGTGAACGAGTAGTTTCCTGTGTTCTTGGTGTGTGCTTTCTCGTCGACGGTTTACATGGAGTATGGCTTTCTCACTTATCACATAACCGAGGTAAGCAATTTCTCGCTGAGAAAACTTACACTTGGACATCTTAATTTTCCACTGGTCTTTAGCCAACAATTGGAATACTATCTGAAGACGAGTGATATGCTCCTCAAATGATGAGTTGTATATTAGAATGTCATGGAAAAAGACTGAGACAAACCTTATGCAAACAAGGAGACTCGGTACCATTCATAGCTTGTGCCAGTGAGGCCAAATGCCATTACTCTAAACTCGTAGCGGCCTGCATGAGTTGAAACGTAGTTTTGTACTCTTCATCTTGCTTGATTATAATTTGGTGGAACCCAGCCCTTGTCCAAACACTACTATAGAAAATCCCCTTCACTATCGGTTCTAAAACCACCTTCACTGCCGATTTTGAAGCCGGTAGTGGGCAACGGGCAGTGATAGTCGTGGACTATCACTACCGGCTCGGTGGACCGGTTATCACTACTGGCTCGGTGGACCGGCAGTGAAGAGCCTTATCACTGCCAGCTAAATCCTTCAGCCGGCAGTGTTTTGCCTCTCCTCCCTCTCCTCCTCCCTCTCTCTGTCCTCTCTGTACTCCCTCTCACTCCTCGATCTCTCCGTCTCTCTCTCAATTTATGCATACAACGATACATATATTTAATGTAAATCAATAATGAATACACCTCATTAATACATAGTAATAAACACATATTTTAAGTCATAGGCATCGACAAACACACATATGTACATAATAGTTCTCACAGGTCACCCCTGAAAAGTCGGTCGAGTTCAGCCAGTTCAGTATCCCTCTACTTGTACCTCTACTTCCTCTCCCACGATGAGGACCGTGTCTCCGCACTGTCGACTGTTGGCGTGTGTACATCCGGGGATGCGCGGGGGGGGGGGGGGGGGGATGGTGGTGGAGCGTTGGACCCGGGCACGCCTGATCGACCGTAGCATCGCCTAAGCTCCAGGCTCGCCGGTGTGTCAAAGACATCGAAGTCTGATGCCTGAACGCCTCTACGGTTTGAGCCTTCGGCCTCCTCCGCAGCACACTGATGGGCTACCCTCTCATCCTCCTCCTAGGAATGCTTGCGGGAAGCAACTTCTTGCTCCTCCGCAGCGCACAGCTAACGGGCCAGCCTCTCATCCTCGTCCTGGGCACGCTTCCTGGCTGCTGCTTCTTGCTCATCCTTCGCATAATCGTTGGAAGGCCATCCCGTCGATACCAACTTTGCATCATACATAGTAATTTATATCATTCATTAATAAATAGTAATTAATGACATACATTAATATCGTGGTATTTGGCGAAATATAATACGTTATCAAGCCCCTTGGTAGCCTTCCTCCTTGTCGCATACTCTCTACTAGAAGGAATAGTGTCATCTGAAGATCTGTGACGCGTGGACGGCACGATCGGTTCATGAAACTCGCCGTTTGGGTTGATAATATGTTCTAAGAAGGACTCGGCGATCTGTTCTTGAAGGATATGTATTTCTACAGGTTGTAACGCATTTGTACATAGTTTCAAGCACTGCGTTTGAAGAATCGAAAGAATTAGTCTATGAACACGCATATAAATTGAAAAGAATGTATCAATATATTATTAATTTCATACCTCAAAATCATCGAACCTAACAACGTCTCTATCTGGGCTGAATACGTGCATGTTAGTAACAACATAAAACACGCAGAGATTGTTGCCGGCTGGCTGCCTCATACGCTTCAAGAGGGAAGGATTCGTCGGTTGTAACACCCTAATTTTCCACTTTTGTAAATTTATTAAAATTTGCTAGAGGTTAAATTGAGTTTAAACAATTGAAAAAGGCAAAACCCTATTTTATAAAAAGAAAAAAAAACCAATTGTTTTATCGGCTTTTGTTGGCTTTTGTTTGAAGTTGTTTTGCTTAGAAATAGAATTAGAAAAAGGATTTAGAAGGAAAAAAGAAAAAAAGAAAAAAATTAATCTATCCTGGACCTTTTTCAAATTTCCCTCTGGCCGTTTTCCTTTTTTCTGGCCTGCTCAGCCCGCTCTTTCCTTTCGGCCTGGCCTAGTGCACCCGCCGGCCCGAGCCAGCCGCACGTCGCCTCCCGGGCCGTTTGCGCGCGCCTCGGCCTAGCTTGCCTTGCCGCCCGCTACCGAATGCGCCTCTGCCCTTGCCGCCTTCACCATGTGCCGCCGACATGTGGGCCCGTGTCCCTGTCATCTTCCTCACGGACTCCCGACCGAGTCCGGCTCGAACATGCCGCGCTTCCGCCCTAGAGTCCTGGGCCCTGCTGGACCCCGTCCTACCTCCTATATAACCCCATCCGCCCCCACAATCTGTTCCCATCCCAAGCTCGCCAAGTTCCAAAGCCCCTCGCCGAGTTCTGAGTTCGCCGAGCCGCCATTGCCACCACCCTCGAGTGTTCTCGCTGCCGAGTCGCCTAGCGCCGTGATTGTCCCAATCAAGCCATCGAGGAGTTTCACCGTAGCTTCCTCAGCGTGTAGCCGTCCTCACCTTCGTTGATCGACCACCGGAACCCCTCCATCGATGAGCTCCCGTGTGCTGCTGCCTCCCTCACTGCCGTTGGACCTCTCCTGTGTCGCGCCACCCGAGGTAAGACCTCAAACGGAACCCCCTTTCCCTCCTGGAACACCTCTACCGCTCGTTGTTGAAGTCCAAGGCCGGCAACAAGTTTTTCCCTCCACTCCGGCAAGCCTCCGCCGCATCCCGAGCCAGTGCCGTCGTTTTTTATCTGTGCCGCCGCCGGTTCTGTCTCCAAACTCCCTCAACCGCCCAATCCTTCATCAAAGGCCCGTATTAGATCTAACTTACCTCTTCATCCAACCAACTAAAAACTGCCACGTGTCTCACTTGATCGAATCAGCATATGTGCCATGTCAGCCGCTATGTCATCATCACATTAGCAAAATTGCCTATGTGTCATCCCTATCACTGTGCCACGTCAGCCAAAGTAGCCCAGTCAATATTTCAAGAATTTCTAGTACAAAAATAATTCCAAAAATTCCAAGAAATAGCTCTTTTGCAATTAGACCCTTGAACTTTTCTATAATTACCTAGAAGCCCTATCTTTTTATAGATTAGTCCCTAGACTTTTCCATAATTACAATTTTGTCCCCCTTGTTTCACAAAAAGGTCCCTGAACTTTCTGTTTTATTAAAAATAAGCCCTTTTCTTTTTCAGATTAAACCCTAGAATTGTTGTAGCCATATCTTTTTTGTCGTAGCTCCATTTTAAGCGATTCTTGCGCTCAGATTCTTTTTCAATGCTCTTTCTTTCTATATAGGTTTTATCTTGTCGCTCTTTTGTTTTGTGCTCTGTTCTTAGTGTATTTTATTTGTGTGTTTGCCAGTTATTATGCGATTAGTCGACAATGCCCCGGATCAATTTGAGGAACATCAAGACAAGGAACAAGAATACACTAAGCTGCAGCAAGGAGAAGGCAAGTGCCCTTGATCATATTGAACCTATGTTTTTAAATGTTTTGTTTTATAAATTGCATGCAATATCTATCAATATGATGGGTAGTCACCTATGTTAGGGTTTACCTAGTTCTTCCTTTACATTCCTTGAAGTCTAAGTGGTAGTTGATATGAGTTTCTTGGGTAGAATTGCTTAGCCATGCTTTTGGGATGTTGGGAAGTGTCATATACATGTTCAGTAGATAAATGCAATGGTGATGATGAACTTGTTAGTAACATGGAACCCTAGGACTTGGGCAAGGAGTTGATCTGATTATGGTGGTTTATGTGGTGGGATTGTGGATACGTTCCAAGAATTTGTTGGTTATTTTCCCTGTTAGTTTGATAATGGTGGTGGGCTTGTGGATACGTTCCAAGTAGATGTGTTAGGTTTTTCGGTTATTTCCCTGTTGGATAGTCTTTGCCCAAGTGTCACATATAAGGACCGGTTCGTGAAGCAATAACCCAAGAACTACCGTACCAAACACGAGGCCGATATGGGTAAGACTTAGTATATCAATTAGACACCTAGCTGGTATTAGTTGGAGTTCCAGGATCTAATTGATGGACCATGCTTCATAGTGATCTCCTGACGGCACACCATTGGCGTGTGTTAAGTGTTCCCCGAACACGACAACATGGAAATCACGACTCGTGGCTAAAAGTTGGACAACCTCTATAGAGTGTAAAACTGTTATAACAGCCGTGCTCACGGTTATGAGAGACTTAGATCCTCACATGATTAGATGAATATGGTTAAAGTCAAGGTCTTGTGGGTACAGGAGGTACTGAATGGTGATGGTTTAGGGTTGGTTACCTTGGATGGATAGTTGTTGGATGGTTTGGGGATAACCTTCACTTAACAAATGCTTAATGATTTTCAATTACTTTACTGTTTCATTTACTCGCATTTACTCAAATATACCATGTTTCAGTCACTCGCATTTATCTTTCCCACACTTGCTGAGCGCGTCATGTGCTCACCCTTGCTATCTCCTACAAAACATATGCTGCTCAGTGGAAGATTTTGGAGATTTCCAAGACGATGACCTGGTGTTCTAGGAGCGTGTCTTCCGGTCAGTGCCTGTGGAGTGCTTGGTCGCTGAAGCTTTCGTCTCGCTGCCGTCGTTTAGATGCCATCGTTTAGCTTTTAAATTTGTTTAGGTGGAATCTTTTGTAAGAAGTGAATGATTGTAAGTTAAAGTATTGCTTTTGTTACTTCACCTATGATGTCCTTATGTGTGTTGAACTTCCTGGGCACACATAAGTCGCACTTGATTTTGTTCATTAAAACCGGATGTGACATCAGTGGAATGAATTGAACCTTTTTATTCAGTAGGAAATGCAAGACATGAATATTTCCTATATACCGGAAAGTCAGTTTTTACATCATATTGCTTCCTGAATGGAAAGTAGATGATACTCTTTTTTGGTATCTTGTGTACGCCCTGTACATGAATATGAATACCAATTAAACTTAGATACAATTGTTGAGAAGATTAAATGATCGAGTTAACCTATTTAGCATGTCAATGAGGTGTTGGTAAGTCATCTGATTTCTCTTTTGTGAGTCCAACACAATGATCTTACTCAAGTCTGGGTGGATGACAAGGAGGATCTAATGAAAACTGCAGAATATGTCACCATAGCAAATTAGTACTAGAATTGAGTTGCCCATAAAATGAGGACGCCCTGGTGCGCAAACACGTACTCATAATTGTAGGGTAAGAGTATGAATTTCTTGTATTGGTGGTGAAGCAGACACTTCAATAAGTAGTTCTCATTGAAGTTTGGATTCTCGCTTATAAGTTTCTAGTTCACAAGCCCAGGATCAATTAATCTTACTTTCTTATCTAAGTCTTGTCCGCATGCTTGGATCTCCATTCTACGAAAGAGAGAAGTTAGCTATGCAATTTTAAGGTACAAGATCATATAACGTGAATTATATGAATTAGTCACTCACAGAGTCCACACTCTGACTATAGCCACATCGAGGGCATCTGCCTTATACAATTCATACAAGTCCTTGAAATACACCCAGAAGGAGCCATCCCCGTTGAGGAAATAATCATCTGTATATCTTACAGGAAACGCCTGAAAACCCTGTCCGGAATGCTCCAAGTACCATTGATGTAATCGATGCATTTGAGTTGTAAGGTTTCTTTCTATATCTGGTTTGACCAGAGGTTTGGTTAACTCAAACGGTCATTGTCGGTGATATGGGATTCGGGGGTTCCCGAGTCCCGAGGCCAGGACAGCGTAGTGCCACATAGCGCCTTCCCTCGGGGACCACCTCCCCGAGGGCCCGAGGAAAGCCAAGTCCGGGAGAGGGTGCTCGGGGCCAAGATCAGTTGGTCCCCAAGTATCCAGAGTGCCCTGAGGACCCGAGAAGAGCCAGGTCCGGGGGGGGGGGGTACTCGGGACCAAGAGCAGTTGGTCCCCGAGTACCCAGAGTTCCCCGAGGACCCGAGAAGAGCCAGATCCGGGAGTGGGCGCTCGGGGCCAAGAGCAGTTGCTCCCCGAGTACCCAGAGTTCCCTGTGGACCCGAGAAGCCCCATGCTGGTGGACCCCGCAGGGACTCCACGATGAGGTGTCGATCGGTGAGAGGCCCGATGCTGCATTTAAAAGGGAGCATGGATGGTCACATCCAACCACTTTCCCCCATGCTTGTCATACTGAATATGTCAGCCCCTGCCACCGCCTGGCAGGAAGGCGTGGGAATAATTAATGCGGTGGGTCCCATCGCATGTCCCTTCGCGGGGCCCATGAAGATAGACGGCTTGAAGATATCTTCGATGGGCTTGAGGCTTATTGCCTATCGCCCCGTTGCATCAGACCGTGTCAAACCTACTCTGACCAGACGGGCATGAGAGAGTACTCAGAGGCTGACCGATGGGCTCTCATGCGCCTGCTAAAGTTGGGACGTGAAGACCGATGGGACCATCCGAGGGATGTATTTTCAACCCTCTGTAACATCAACTGTAGACCCATAATGGTTGCTTTCCATTTATTGTTTACGGGAACTTGTGCCCTCATTGTAGGCACACCCTGGAGGGCCTCCCCCTGGTAGATAAAAGGGGGGGGGGGAGCACTTCGTAGAAGAGACGGGGAAAAAGGAAGCTCAAGACTTCACATAGCCGATAGAACAGCAGCTCCTTGTAGCACAGAGAAAAACGAGAGTGCTAGAGATCCAGAGAAAGGTATTCGAAGAGCTTTGATAATATACTAGACACACAGGTGTAGGGTATTACGCCTTCGTGCGGCATGAACCTGTCTAAACCCTTGTTTCATTCATTACTACTAGCCAACAACGATTCATCCCGCCTAAGTCCCACACGCATTATCCTCACGTACGAGGTAGATCCAGGACTAGCCCCCCGGCCGAACCTCAAAGGGGGTCCCTCAGGATCCTCGCTTGTGGTGTTCATCCACCGATAGCTGGTGCACCAGGTAGGGGGGTTGCATCCCTGAATCCACCTCATTTTTTGTAGAAAAAAATGGCGGGCGGACATCGTCTTCCGCACACTGACTCGGACTCAAACGAGGAAGTGGAAAGCGTGGCCCAGGGGGCCCCGGCTCTTGCTGATCCTCAGCAATGTCAGTAGTTGGCCCGTACGGTGCCTCCCTACATCATGGACAATGGCGCTGGGCTCAGCAGGGCCGCGGCCGTAAACTCAACTTTGGTAACGCCAGCCCTGGGAGTGCCTTGCTTGCAGCGCAAGCGATCCTTAGGCACCCGCCTGTCCAGGCAGCGGGAGAAACACCAGAGGGCTGTTGGTTACGAGAGGTAGTCGACTTGGTGGGCACGGCTCATCGGCAAGTACTTGCCCAGAGTTCCCGTGCCACCTCCCTCCATGGTACAACAAAAGCCAGAGCATCTTCGGGTGGCGGCAGAACCAATAGAGGGGGCTCCAAACGAAGTGCCGCCCCTGGTCACGACGGGAGCTCAAGACCTCCGCTTGCACCTCAATGAGTAGAGGGCCATCGAGGATGTGGGTGTCACCTTTGAGCGCCACCGGGAGTCTCGTCGTGAGGCTGAGACGGAGGACCAAGCTTCCCCTATGCTGACCCGCGATTGCCGGGGTTCCCCAGCGCGCTGGCGTTCACCACCCAGGGGCACAGCCGGTGCCGAGGTATACGGCACAGGCTACCGAGCATTCACCAGTGAGCTCCGCCGGATCAACTAGCCCATAAAGTTCTAGCCTGAACTACCGAAGAAGTACGACGGTTCCATCGACCCCTTCGAGTTCCTCCAGATCTACACCACCGCCGTTCAAGCGACGGGTGGGAACGAAAAGGTGATGGCAAACTACTTTCACATGGCCCTGAGGGGCTCTGCTCGCTCTTGGCTCATGAACTTACCCCCAGTCTCTATTTGCTCCTGGGATGATTTGTGCCACCAGTTTGTGGCAAACTTTCAGGGCACTTTCGTGCACCCCAGCCTGGAGTGCGACCTCCATGCTGTCAAGCAGCGGGAGGGAGAGACGCTGAGGCAGTTCATACAACGCTTTAACCAGGTCCATAATACCATCCCGCGGATCACCCCCCATGCTATCATCGTCGCCTTCCAGTAGGGCGTTCGCGATGAGCGGATGCTCAAGAAGCTAGGCACGCACGAAGTCGAGATCACCGTAGAGCTTTTTGGACTGGCCGATAAGTGCACGAAGGCGGTGGAAGCTCAGGCTTGGCATGTTCTGCGCCCCGAGCAACCGCAGCTGACAAACCAGGTCCTTCCCACTTCGATAAGTGGGAAAAGTAAAAGAGGAAGAAGCGCGCCTCTACCCCTGTCCTGCCGATGGAAGATGCTGCCTGTAGGCTGGCACGCCGAGCAGTTGCCAAGAAAAAGCCCACTCCCGTGAGGCCAGAGGCAGGGAAATGGTGTGAAATCCACCAAACCAACTGGCACAACCTCACCGAGTGCCGGTCGGTGATGGGTCTCGCGGAGCGGCGCCAGAAGGAGCACGAGGAGCGCCGCAAGGGTGGCGACGACAAAGGCGCCCCCGAAAACGAAGAGCTCGGGTTTCAAGAGCCCGAGCACACCGTCGCCTTCATTGATGGGGGCGCGTACACGCCCTCTTCTCGCCGCTATGTCAAAACAATGCGGCGTGAGGTGTGCTCGGCAACCCTGAGCACGGCGGCCACAAGGCCCCTCAAGTGGTCGGAGACCCTGATCACCTTCAGTCAAGCGGAGCACCCCGTGAGTACTGCGGGGGTGGGCGACTGCCTCTGGTGGTGTCCCCCACCATCTGCAATGTGAAGGTCAGCTGAGTGCTGATCGATGGGGGTGCAGGCCTGAACCTCCTGTCTCGAGAGGCGTTCAAGAAGCTGTAGGTGCCTCCGAAGCGTCTGAAGCCGTCCCTCCCTTTCTATGGGGTGACGCCGGGGCACACCCTCCCCCTCGGGCTGGTCGAGTTGCCCGTCACCTTCGGGAGCCGGGACAACTTCCGGACGACGTCGCTGAGGTCCCTCTCCCCTACAATGTGATCCTCAGGCGCCTGGCGCTCGCCAGGTTTATGGTGGCGACGCACTACGCCTACCTCACGGTGAAGATGCCGGGCCCGGTCGGCCCCATCTCCGTGCCCGTCGAAATCGGCAGCGCCGTCTCCTGCGCCAAGTAGTTGTACTCGGCCTTGGTCTCCACTCGGGCCGAGGTCGAAGGATACTCAGGGAGTCCGGGACCCTCCTCCTCCAAGTCAAGACTCGCCGTCGACGCCACCATCCTACAAAGGAGGTCACGGTGGGTGAAGACCTGTCTAAGGTCTCTAGAATCGATGGTGACCTGGATGCCAAATAGGAAAACGTGCTCCTCACCTTCCTCCGAGCTAACGCTGACGTGTTTGCATGGCAGCGGTCGGATATGCCCAGGATCCCTAGGGAGGTGATCGAGCACCACCTTACCGTGCGCCCAGACGCATGGCCGGTGAGGCAGAAGGTTCGCCGACAGGCACCTGAGCGCAGGAGTTCATTCGGGAGCAAGTTAACAAGCTCCTTGACGCTGGCTTCTTCTGAGAAGTCCTCCATCCGGAGTGGCTAGCAAACCCCGTCGTTGTCCCCAAGGCCAATGGCAGGCTAAGGATGTGCGTTGACTACACCGACCTTAATAAGGCTTGCCCAAAAGATCCTTTCCCTCTTTCTCGCCTAGACCAAATTGTTGATTCCACTGCGGGGTGCAATCTTTTGAGCTTTCTTTGATGCAAATTCGGGCTATCACCAAGTTCTCATGGCCAAGTAGGATGGAGAAAAAATATCTTTTATTTCCCCGGTGGGGACTTATTATGCAATGTTGGATCTTCATTCCAGCGGGCTGTCCACATTACCCTTAACATGCAGGTTGGTCGCAACATCGAAGCTTAGGTCGACGACATCGTGGTAAAGTCTCGAGAATGGGTCACACTACTGGGAGACTTGGTCGAGACGTTCAATAGTCTTCGCAGCACGCGCCTGAAGCTCAACCCTGAGAAGTGTGTATTCGAGGTACCAGCGGGAAAACTCCTAGGCTTCCTGGTCTTCAGTCGCGGAATCGAGGCCAATCCCGAGAAGATCCGGGCCATCGAGTAGATGCATCCCCAGCTCGGCTCAAAGAGGTATAGCGCCTCGCTGGGTGCATGGCAGCCTTGGGGTACTTCATCTCCAAGCTCGGGGAGCGGTGGCTCCCACTCTTCAAATTGCTGAAGAAGACCGGTCATTTCGACTGGCCACTGGAGGCCGAACAGACCTTCCAAGACTTGAAGAAATATCTGACCTCACCTCCTGTACTGGTGGCCCCCGACGAGGGTGAACCTTTATTGCTCTACATCTCGGCCGCTCCTTAGGTCGTGAGTGTGGTGCTGGTGGTGGAGCGTGATGAGTGCTTGGGGCAAGGTGCTGGGTCCGAGCTCCCGGCCGCCCCCGAGCAGCCTTCAGGACTCGGGACCAGTCCTGACTACGGAGTCGAGCCTAGGACCTCGGTAGGCCTCGAAATCTGCGTTGAGCTTGGGGGCTGTGGCAAGACCTCGGGCGAGGCCGCAGTCGGGGCTCGCCGGATACAGTGACCGGTGTACTTCGTCAGTGAAGTCCTCCAAGATGCCAAGACGAGATACCCTTAAGCACAGAAGATGCTCTACGCAGTGCTTATCGCTTTCAGGAAGCTGTGACACTACTTCCAAGCGCACAAGGTCTCGGTGGTAACCACATATCCACTAGGACCGATCCTGCGGAACCGAGAGGGTACCAGGCGTATCATCAAGTGGGCGGTCGAGCTCGTAGAATTCGATTTGCACTTTATCAGTCACCACGTGATCAAAAGCCAGACCCTGTCCGACTTCATGGCGGAGTGGACGCCGGTCCCCAAGATTGACAATGAAGAATTGTCCGCGTACCCTGGGCAAGACGGACCTGGGTACTGGGTCATGCACTTTGATGGCTCCCTCACGCTGAAGGCCGTGGGGGCTGGAGTGGTGCTCACCTCCCTGACAGGTGAAATACTCAAGTATGTCGTGCAGCTGCATTTCCGAGCAACAAACAATATGGCGGAATACGAAGGTCTCATCAGTGGACTCCGAGTAGCGGTGGGTCTCAGGATCCGGTGGTTGCTCATCAAAGGTGACTCCCAACTGGTGGTCAACCAAGTATCAAAAGAATACCAGTGCTCGGACCCGTAGATGGCAGCGTACGTGGTAGAAGTCAAGAGGCTGGAGCGGCACTTTGACGGCCTGGAGCTGCGGCATATACCTCGCCGCGACAACACCATGGCTGATGACCTATCTCACTTGGCTTCCGCTCGGGCGCTCGTCCTAGCCGGAACCTTTGAAGAAAGGCTCACTCGGCCATCTGTCCTATCTGCCGACCAGGATGAAGGGGAACCCTCAAGCTCACTTAGGGGGGGGGGGGACCCGGACAACACCTTCAGTGGGAGGTCCCGTCAAGGTGCCGCCGCCCGGCGAGCACGTTGTGCTTGCCGGTAGTCCTCAAGAATCCTCGTAGATTGACGAGATCTGAGGGTACTTGAAAGAAAACATCCATCCCGAGGACGATGCCTCTGCAAAGAGGATTGCACGGCAGTCCAAACACTATGCCATTGTAGATGGGGATCTCTACCGGCATGGCATGGACGGTGTCCTCCTGAAATGCATCACCCGGGAAGAAGGCAGTGAGCTCCTCACTGAGATCAATGAGGGCGAGTGCGGTGGCCATGCATCGTTCCACACGCTAGTCGGGAAGGCCTTTCGGCAAGGTTTCTACTGGCCAACAGCCCTCCAGGACGCTTCCGAGTTGGTTCGGCGCTGCAGGGCATGCCAGTTCCATGCAAAGCAGATTCACCAACCAGCTCAGGTTCTTCATACCACCCCCCTGTCTTGGCCCTTTGTGGTTTGGGGGCTGGACATCTTGGGTCCATTCCCCCGAGCAGTCGGGGGCTATGAGTACATGTACGTTGCCATTGACAAGTTCACCAATTGGCCGAAGTCGGTCACAGTAATCAAGGTCACCAAGAACATGGCGGTCCAATTCATCCGCGGCATCACAAGTTGCTTCGGCGTCCCGAACAGGATCATCACAGACAATGGCTCCCAGTTCACAAGTGCCCTGTTCGGGGAATACTGCGAGGACCTCGGGATCAAGCTTTGCTTCGCCTTTGTTGCTCATCCCCGTAGCAATGGGCAAGTCGAGCTCGCAAATGCCGAGATACTGAAGGGGCTCAAGACCCGGACCTACGATGTGCTTGCAAAGAATGGGAAAGGGTGGATCGATGAGCTCCCCGCTGTGTTATGGGCCAGCCGAACCACGCCAAGCCGGGCCATTGGGGAGACGCCTTTCTTCCTCGTCTACGGTGCCGAGGCTGTCCTCCCCTTCGAGCTTACGCTCGGCTCACCTCAGGTGAATGCATACTCAAAGGGTGAAAAAGAACAGCGAAGATGCGATGACGTTGAGCACTTGGAGGAGCGTTGGCGACGAGCCGCCGTCCGAGCCGCTAGATATCAACAGAGCCTGAGGCGCTACCATCAGCACCATGTCCGGGCCTGGTCACTCGAGGTTGGGGATTTGGTTCTCCGATGCGCTCAGACGCGCGAAGGAAAGAACACGCTCTCCCCCATGTGGGAAGGCCCCTTCGTCGTGACCGGTGCCCCATGGCAAGGCTCATTTCGATTGGCCACAGAGGACGGGCAGCATCTCCTGAATGCGTGGAACATCGAGCATCTTCACAAATTTTATCCATAGGTAAGCGTGTTTATGCTCGGGCCAACCAGGCCAGGGGCCTTCCCCCTGCCCAAATTGGTCGGGGGCTGATACCAACTACGTAAGTTAGCACTTGCTATTTAAATTCATCACATTAGTATGAATCGTTAATATACGCATATGTTGCTCTTATTGCGAGTTTTCCTCTGGAATTCATTTGTTAATCTGCTTGGTGAGATGCTCGACTCGTGTGTGAAAAGTTCACTCCCTCTCATTTTCCCGCTGGTAAAAATGGATGCCGGTCGGTATGCGGCACAGGCAGCGATCGCTGACCTAAGTCTGTTGTGGTAGGCTGTGGTGCCCGCTGCTGTGGTAGTACCCCAAGCACTACCGAGACTCTGGGGTTCTCGGGTAGTCCTACCACTCGAGCATGAGTGGTCGGGACCACCTAGTCCCCAGAGTTGGGCTGTCGGTGCTTGGCCTGGTCAGTTCTACCCCGGGTACCACCGAACCATGGGAGCTCTTGGTCGTATCTTTGTCTTTACGCTTCACCGGTCCGGGCATTCGAAAGGTCGTGGGTCAAAAATGAGAGCAAGCTATAATGAGTACCTCACTGACAGAGCGCACCAAGCAAAGAAACCTTGCCTATTTTAAGCTTACAGATAAATGCTCGAGAACCAAGCAACCCGGGCACAAGGGCATCAGTGCCCAGGGCACTACCAAGCCTCTGGGGTCCTCAGGTAATCCTACCACTCGGGCATGAGTGGTCGGGACCGCCTAACCCCTGGTTCCATTGCCGGGTTTTAAGTGCTCGGGTGCTAAAAGGACGACCTGGGGGCTAAAGCGCTCTGCACAAGGTAACAAAAGAGTACCACACTGACAGAGCGCACCAAGGAAAGAATCTATGCCTATTTTAAAGGTTACAGATAAATGCTCGAGAACCATGCATCCCGTGCACAAGGGCCTCAGTGCCCAGGCTCTACCGAGCCTCTGGGGTCCTCGGGTAATCCTACCGCTCGGACATGAGTGGTCAGGACCACCTAGCCCCTGGTTCCCAAGGGTAAACTGTCGGTGCTTGACTTGGCTAGTGCCTCTCGGGACATCAATACAAACAACATCAAGGAAAAACAAGCACAAAACGGAGTTCAATTTCAAGGATGGATTCTATTATATTGAAAGGAACCATTCAAAAAAAAAACAAAACTCCTAACTTTTTACAGGCTAAGGAGGAGGGCACGCATCGCCGCTGCTGTCACGGCTCGGGTCCGGCTCCTGCACAAAAAATTCCGCCACCTCGGTGGCGATGTCGCGGACGGCTGCCTGGGTGGCGGTCTCCTCTACCTCAACCACACCCTGCTGTGCTGGCTCTAGCGGGAAGGCGGGGTCTCGGTTGCGGTAGAAGACGAGAACATGCTCAGCCACACCTTGGGCCAGCGCACGTCCCTTCCGGGTCGCCAACTCTTGGACAGCGGCAGGGAGAGCCTCGAGGCGTCGAGCGATCTCCGAGAACCCAAGGACGAGATGGCCTAGCGTTTTCAGCCCCTGGGTACCAACAGATACAAACCCAAGCCCGGCAGCCTCCACGGAGTCCCGCGCCCACCGAAGTACATCCTGCATCATCACCTTAACAGTCGTCCGCTCTTTGTGGACGGCATCAAGATCCTCCATGGCTTTCTTCAATCGAGCTTCAAGACTTTTGCTGTTGGCAGTGCTGGCAGGGTCATCCTTCTCAGCCCGTACCTCCTGGAGTTGGGTAGCCACCTTGATCCGGGACTTCTCCAATCGCTCGGCCCAGGCCTCGATGGCCTGCTCTTGGGCATTTAAGTCAGCCTCCTGGTTGGCGACGGCCTCCTCCTAGGCGGCAAGCGTTAACGATGCCAAATTAGCATCCGTCTCACGCAGTGCAACCTGCTCCTCCCAGCGGAGAACGTCACCACGACCACGCTCAAGATCATCGGCCTGGTGGCAGAGGTCCGCCTGTGCAGACCACACGGCTTCCTCCCTCTTACCGACCGCCTCCTCCTGCGAGGCAACTTGCTGCTCGCACCGGGCTAGTTGCTCCTCGCGAGCGGCCAGCTTACCAGCACGCTTCTTCGATGCTTGGTCATGCTCCACCATGAGCCGCTCCAAGCGGTTGGCTTTCTCCTGTGCAGCGACAGCCTCGTCGTGGGCCTCCTCCAGTTCCTCCCGCTCCACGGCCAGCTCCTGCATGGACCTTTCGTAGGCCGTGCGAGCCGTGGCCACGCGGGTCTCCGGCAATTTGCGAGCCTCCTCTAGCCACCCCCTTTCATTGACTAGGGCGGTGCGCTCCCCTTCAAGCTTGGCTCGCTCCACCGCAACAGCCACCTCGAGCCGCCCGATGACCTCCCGGGCGCTTCCCAGCACCTTGGGGAGGGGTTCCGGGGCCTGGCTAGAGGATGGCCGAGGGCTGGATCCCCTGCGAACCCTCTCAGCAGAGGCACTCGGGGACCCCGATGATGGCCTCGCCAGCGCTCTCGTTGTCGCAACAACCTCCCCTGCAGCCGGTTGCTCCTCCCCAGTCGGAGGGCTCGGGGCAGAGCCAGCCGGGGTTCTCGACTGAAAGCCAGCATGGGCTCTCAACTCAGAGCCAGCCGGGGCTCTCGGCTCAGGGGTAGGGGATGGCCTCTACTGCTCCGGGGGCGTTCGGTCTCCTGCAGAGTCGTTAGGTGGCCTAGAATGAAAAATAGATTTACCCAGAGCCAAGACACGGGCAAAACGAGCTCGAGAAAGAAAAGGGAGCTTACGTGGTTTTGGGCCTGCGATACCGCCATCAGGACTGCGGGATCTGGAACTCTGGGGCCTAGGCTCCAGTTTGGGCTCCACCCTTCTCCTCTTCGTGGGCGGGCTCTGGCTCCCGGGCCGCTGTGAGATGGTCCCAGCCTCCGCCCCGGAACTTGCTCCCGAAGACTGGCTAGCGCGGGGATTGCGGAGGTGATGGCGACGAAGAAGACGAGGACGGTTGGGGGATAAACACTCGGGGGCGCTTCCCCTTGTCACCCTGGCTCGGCGGCCTGCTGTCGTCAGAGGTGGCGCCCCGCCCTCCATTATCGTACGCCCCGGGGATGTGCAGAGCCCCAGGGTCTCGGCGCCCTGAGCAGTCAATCGGTCCCTAGGCGTCAAAAGCCGGCATCGACTCTTGCAGAGCCGCCCGGGCCGGGTCTGAGCACAGCGCCAGGTTCTCATGTGGCAGGACAGTTTGGGCAAGGTCCTCAACACCGGTCACCACCATAAGCAGCGTCGCCAGGGCCCCCTCGTCGAGGTCCCCTTCATCGCCTATGCACGTCCTCGTCAGGTCACGAGGCCCGGTGTACATCCAGGTGAAATGGGCGCGTTCCCTCAGGGGGGCCAGCCGGTGGTGCAGGAAGTCGGCGACCACCATGAGCGAGGTAAGCCCCGCCCGGCGCAGGTCTTCAATATGGTTCAGCACCGGGCGCAGGCGAGCATCCTCCGCAGGGGCAGCCTCCCAGACCAGTTTGTTGGGCTCCAACGGCGATCGGGGCAGCGTGAGGCAGTCGTGGGGACTGACGTTGACGTAGATCCAGTCCTAGTGCCAGTCGTCCCACTTGTCGCGCAACACCTGCGGGATGTAGGCGTTGCCGAATCCCTCCCGCAGGTGGAAGCTGCAGCAGCCCACGACCTCTACGTCGTCCGACCCCTTCTTCTTCCCGGCCGCTCGAAGGATGAGGAAATGTCGCTTGGTGATATGGGAACCGGGGGTTCCCAAGTCTCGTGGCCAGGACAACGTAGTGCCACATCGCGCCATTCCTCGGGGACCTTCTCCCTGAGGGCTCCAGAAAAGCCAGACCCGGGAGGGGGCACTCGGGGCCAAGAACAGTTGGTCCCCGAGTACCCAGAGTTCCCCGAGGGCCTGAGAAGAGACAGACCCGGGAGGGGGTGCTCGGGGCCAAGAACAGTTGGTCCCCAAGTACCCAGAGTTCCCCAAGGACCCGAGAAGAGCCAGGCCCGGGAGGGGGTGCTGGGGCCAAGAATAGTTGGTCCCTGAGTACCCATAGTTCCCCGAGGACCTTAGAATCCCCGTGTTGGTGGACCCCGCAAGGGCTCCACGGTGAGGATTCAATTGGTGGGAAGCATGATGCTGCATTTAAGGGGGAGCGTGGCTCATCACATCCAACCACTCCCCCCCCATGCCTATGGTACTGAGTATGTTAGTCCCTGCCATCACCTGGCAGGAAGGCGTGGGAACAATTAATGCGTCGGGTCCCATCGCACGTCCCCCCGCGGGGCCCATAAAGGAAGATGGTTTGTGGATATCGTCGATGGGCTCGAGGCGTATCGCCTGTCGCCCTGCTGCGTCAGACTGTGTCAGATCTACTCTGACCGGACGGGCATGAGAGGATACTAAGTGGCTGGCCGGTGGCCCCCCACTCTGCACCTGCTAAAGTTGGGGCATAGAGACCGACGGGACCAACCGAAGCGCACATTTTCAACCCCCTGTAACATCAAACTATAGACCTATAATGGTCATTTTCCATTTATGGTTTACATGAACTTGTGCCCCCGATCTGGGTACGCCGAGCCTCCCCCCAGTAGGATAAAAGGGGGGTAGCACTTTGTAGAAAGATAGGTTCAGGAAGTTCAAATAGACCTGACTTGACTTGAAGAAGGAAGCTCAAGACTTAGAATAGCAGCAGCTTGTAACACAGAGATCTAGAGAAAGGCATTCCAAGAGCATTCATAACACATCAGACACACAGAAGTAAGGTGTTACACCTCCGTGCGGCCCAAACCTATCTAAATCCCTTGTTCATTTACTCCTACTACCCGACGGTCGTTCATCCCGCCTAAGTCCCACACATTCGCATTAACCCCATGTATGAGGTAGATCCAGAATCAACCCCCCGGCTGAATCTCAAAGGGGGTCCCTCAGGATCCCCGCTTGCGGTGTTCATCCACCGAGAGTCATGTAACATCCATGTTTTGGATATCTGCTCCCACAGTAGCCTGCTAGTTCCTCTGCTGTTATTCTTGATTCAGCTAGGAAGTCCGCAATGCTGGAAGCATCCTTAATGATTGGGTCTAACTTGCTCTTGGCCTGCTTCTTACTGATGTGTTCATAATCAGTCAGCTGCTTTCTTGAAGCCGCCCACGTCTGTTTAACTTTGGCCATTTTCGTGAAAAATTTCATGGCTTCTTCAAGCACAACATGCTTTGGTGCAGGTGGTGGAGGATGGAAATGAGACGTGACACTGGCATCCACAATCTTTTTGGTTTCCTCAGCAGTGAGTGAATAGACATCCTCGAGTTCCACCAACTTCTTAGATGCCATCGACTTTTTAGATGATGTCGTCTGCTTGGATGCTACAAAACCTGATCATATTTTCTAAGCTGATGGCTGGGTTCTTAATAATGCTGGCTTCTTGAGCGGTGGACTTCTTTGATGATGAGGACATCACTCTTTCGGATACACACACACCGAGTATTCCTCCAACAATAGGTCCATTGACACGAGCTCGTGTACATCAAATAAATCATGAGGTGAGCTCGTTCCTTAGTGTTCCTTTATATTTTAATAAGGATGGGATGCTACTGAATAATTGTGATGTATTGTTACTTAGGAACATGGGAGAAGACCAGCAAGGGCGCCCAAGCCAAGGTAGAGGTCCAATCAAGTTCGAGTCCGTTTCGGAGTCCAGGACCAGACTGCACTAAAATCGTCGCCCAGGACGCATACGGACTCCGTTTTCGACGTTCTACACATGGTTGGAAAGCTAAGGAGATAGGCTTTCCAACGGGACTGGTCCCATGACCAAATTATTTCTGAGTCAATAGGAATTATCGAAACAAGTGGACATCCAGAATCTATCAGGGTGCTGCGCCACCATCTTTTGGCCCGTTGGGCCGTGTAACTTGTTGGTGTCCATTAGGGATGCATCCAGGGTTCATTGGCTGACCCTAGTCTCTTATATACAGTAGCCGCTGCCCTAATTAGGGTTGGGTTTTACTTAGATATTGATCTACACACAGATTGTGAGATTTTCGCTCTTGTTCCGGACCGACTAGGCCGCCGCAAGTGTTTGTGGAACCCCAACTTCAAGTGCTTGAATTCTATTCGCAATATTTTAGATTGCATCTTCTACGTTCTTGCTTGTGTTCTCGGTACGCTTGCAGGGATTGAGCCTTCTTGACGAGGTCAACCGCGCGACACGGTTGATAACCAATAGAGCTGTGGTGTAGTGATTGCAAGGGAGATGATCTGTTCGGGTCGAAGCCTTTGGATCATCAACGTCGAGTTCTCCACCTACCGACTTATCGCTACCTATCGGAAGATTAGGCCAACAATCCCATCAACTGGTATCAGATTTTCAGGTTGCCTGTTAGGTAATTTCGTTTTTCCCTTTAGATTAGTCTATTTTTCATTACCTAAAGTCCAGAAAAAGCCAAAAAAAAAACAATTCCGTCAATTTCCGCTGCCTTAGAACCCTTTGTGCCTTTGCAATTTTTGTTTTCAGTTGCGCGTTGTTGAGTTTGTGTCCGTGGTCGAGTCTTGTTGCTGGATTAGAGTTGTGTTCTTGGTCTTTAGTCAACGCTCCATGCTATTTTGATCATGCCGCTATCCCATCGCCACCATCCCCACCAACAAGTCGAGCCACCACATTACTCGATTTGCCACCACGAGCCACATTGTGTTACTTTCCGCCACGCCAACCCTAGATAGGTTGCAAGCCGCCTTGTATCAATTGTCCTGCCACCGCTGCCCTTCTTGTTCATCTCGCGATCCTATTGCTTGCCATACTTAATGAGAACAATTTCTGCAAGAGGTGCTTTGAAAAAAAACCCTAACTCGACAGGGCTTCAGTAAAACGGCCATAACTTTCTCATACGGACTCGGAATCAGGTAATTTTTTTTCACGGACATCTACAGAAAAAGTTACATCCGTTGCTCCCCTGCTTTGCTGGATTCTGCCAAAAAAAATTTCCCAAATTTGGCTCGGAAGATTGAGTATTCGAGCCGTGAAGTTTCCGCACGCTTTTCAGAGAACATGCTTGATTTTCTATAGGCCACATCTTGCATCCGTTTGAGCTAAAAAATTTGTGGTTGTTTCTTGTGAGCCCCTAGTTCAAAAACAAATATCAGAAAAATACAATTTTTTTTTGTGATTTCTACTAGTGCTAAAAGACAAAAAAGAGGAGCACATAGAGAAAACCCAGATAATTGTGCTGTTGGTTGTGTCTTTCCATCTTGTGCTTTATCTGATCATCCTGTTTAGCTTTGTTTCAGCTATTGTGCTAGGACTAGGGACATGTAATAGAGTAGCAACTGTGATTCATACTTTGGACACTTATTCAGCTTTGCTCATCTGATTACAGTTATTGCTAATTCTTGCTACCATATTGTGCCTTCCAAGCTCCACCTCCTTTGACCCGAACAGGTTCACTCTTGCAATCATCCCACGCTTCACATGGTATCTAGACTTGTCACCGGTTGTTCCTCCTTGCTGCGTTGGTAAGAACATTTGTAAGAGCGTGGTAAGACGCTTGAGTGTGTGTGATTCCACCTTCCACCACCTAGTAGTTGATAGGGATAATATTGTGTTGTCCTTTGTTTTCTACTAACCATGTCAGGTGATGGCTCTCCGTCGGATTTTAAGTATTGTGTGTCCAAGGAAGAACTCAACAAAGCCTTGCAGGATCATACTAGACTATTGACAGACATTAGAACAAGCATTGCTAACCTTGTCACGCGAGTGAATGACCTTGAGTTGCGACAGCCACCACAGGATGATGAACATTCACATGATGATAATAATAATGGTGACGGAGATGGTGACGGAGATGGTGACCAGGAAGATGGTGAGGTTTTTGTTGGGCAAGATGCGTGTGCTGAGCAACGTCCTCGTGCTGAACAATTATGTCGTGACCAACAACAACGTCGTCAAGGTAACGGAGGTAATAATGTTAATCGCATCGGTCGCGATGATCCTTATTCTAAGATTAAGTTTTCAATGCCTCCTTTTGATGGTGCATATGATGCTGATGCTTATTTAGATTGGCAAAAGACAGTTGATCAAAAGTATAGTTCTCATATGGTTCCTGAAATGCATAGAGTTAGATTAGCCACTTGTGAGTTCATGAATTATGCTATTATTTGGTGGAATGGTTTAGTTTCTAGTAGCTTAGAACCTGAATCATGGCCTAGACTAAAGCGTGCCATGCGCAATAGATTTATTCCTCCTGATTATACACGTGAATTGAAAAAGAAATTGCAGCGCTTAAATCAAGGTTCTAAATCTGTGCATGATTACTATGAAGAGCTTCAAATTGCTATGCTTCATTGTAATATACAAGATGATGATGAAGATACCATGATTCGTTTTTACTCTAGGTCGAGACGTGAAATTCAGGACCTTGTTGATTATAAAGATTACAATACTACCAATAGGTCGTTCCATTTTGCTATCTTGGCAGAAAAGAACTGCAGGGTCGACAACAGGTGCAGAAATTGAGGAACAATTTTGGGAGTACATCTACTTCACGAGTACCACCAGGACAAGCAAAAACATTCCCTTCTACATCTACACGATCTGCTGCCCCCTCCTCCAACACTCGGAAGCGTTCAGCAGGAGCATCACCACCATCACGTGAGGTGAGCAAATCTACTATTTCGCAGGATCCAATGCCAAGCTCTTCTTCAAGTGCAGCTACCACAGGTCGTACAACGGGCATTGTGTGCCGTCGCTGCCAAGGTATTGGCCATGTCATGAAGGATTGCCCAAGCCAGCGAGCATACTCCGCAACAACAGATGGTGGATATGTTAGTCATAGTGATGTCGAGGAAGAATATGCATTTGAAGCTAATCTTGCAGCCGATCATGACATGGATAGTGAGGGGGAGGAGATTAGTGGTACCGCTACCACGGAGAGTTATGCAGCACGCACCTTCATTGTGAAGCGAGTTTTGAGTTCTCAAATGGAGCAAGCAGAGCAGCTACAACACCATAATCTATTCTAGACATTCCTCATTGTCAAAGATGCACGTGTTCGTACTATAATTGATGGTGGGAGTTGCAACAACCTCTTGAGCTCCGATCTTGTGAAGAATCTTTCCTTGCCAACACGTGCACATCCTCATCCATATTACATTCAGTGGTTCAATAACAGCGGCAAGGTTAAGGTAACACAATCTGCGAGAGTACATTTTCTATTGGTTCCTACCATGATTATGCTGATTTTGATGTAGTGCCTATGCAAGCATGTTCACTTTGTTAGGCCATCCTTGGGAATTTGATACCGATGCTACACACCATGGTAGAAGTAATAAATACTCTCTCATGCACAAGGGAAAGAAAATCACTTTGCTTCCTTTGACACCTGCTGAAATTGTGCAATGTGATAAAGCGCTAGCTGAAAAAGAAAAGAAAGAACGTGTTTTGGAATCTGAAAATCAACAAGTAGCTCAATCTGTTTTCCCACCTAAGAAAGAGAAGAACACACCTAGGTCCGAAGGCATTAAGTTAAAGGGTGGTGTTATGCTTGCTACTAAATTTGACTTTGCTGAAATTCAAGATAATGATGCTTTGTGCTATGCTTTGGTATGCAAAGAGGTTTTATTTTCAATTGATGATATACCTAGCTCTTTGCCTGCTGCTGTCACTAACCTTTTGCAGGAGTATAAGGATGTCTTTCCAGCTGAGATACCCCCGGGGCTGCCACCATTGAGAGGGATAGAGCACCAAATAGATTTGATCTCGAGAGCGACTTTGCCAAACCGCGCTGCATATAGGACCAATCCGGAGGAGACTAAGGAAATTCAGCGACAAGTCCAAGACCTGTTGGACCGTGGGTACGTACGAGAGAGCCTTAGTCCTTGTTCTGTTCCTGTTCTTTTGGTTCTTAAGAAAGATGGTACATGGCGCATGTGTGTTGATTGTAGAGCCATTAATAATATCACAATAAGGTATCATCACCCTATTCCTAGCCTAGACGACATGCTTGATGAGTTGAGTGGTTCTATTATTTTCACGAAGATTGACTTGCGTAGTGGTTACCACCAAATAAGAATGAAATTGGGAGATGATTGGAAAACTGCTTTCAAAACTAAGTTCGGTCTATATGAGTGGTTAGTGATGCCTTTTGGTTTAATTAATGCACCTAGCACTTTCATGAGATTAATGAATGAGGTTTTACGTGCTTTCATAGGAAGATTTGTGGTGGTGTACTTTGATGATATTTTGATCTATAGCAAGTCACATGAAGAACACATTGATCATCTACGTGCTATTTTTACTGCTTTGAGAGAGGCACGTTTGTTTGCTAACCTTGACAAGTGCACCTTTTGCACAAATAGAGTTGTTTTTCTTGGCTATGTTGTTACTCCACAGGGAATTGAAGTGGATGAAGCTAAAATTGAAGCCATCAAGAGCTGGCCGACCCCTGGGACTATCACACAGGTGAGAAGCTTTCATGGCCTTGTAGGGTTCTATCGGCGTTTTGTGAGAGATTTCAGCACCATTGCTGCCCCACTCAATGAGTTGACAAAGAAGGGCTCTTCGTTCCAATGGGGGCCAGCACAAGAACAAGCTTTTAATACGCTGAAAGAGAAGCTTACACATGCACCTCTACTCCAACTTCCGGACTTTGGTAACACTTTTGAGTTAGAATGTGATGCTAGCGGCATTGGAATTGGAGGAGTGCTACTACAAGGAGGTAAACCCGTTGCTTATTTTAGTGAGAAATTGAATGGGCCATTTCTGAATTATTCGACTTATGATAAGGAGATGTATGCTTTAGTGCGAGTTTTAGAAATATGGCAACATTATCTTTGGCCCAAGGAGTTTATTATTCATTCTGATCATGAAGCTTTGAAACATATTAGGAGCCAAGCCAAACTGAACAAACATCATGCTAAATGGGTTGAATTTATAGAGTCATTTTCTTATATCATTAAACACAAGAAAGGTAAAGACAATGTCATTGCAGATGCGTTATCTAGACGTTATACCATGCTGTCCCAACTCGATCATAAGATTTTTGGTTTAGAAACAATTAAAGGATTATATGCTACTGATTTGGACTTTAAAGATGCTTTTGAACATTGTAAAAAAGGAAGAACTTGGAATAAATATGTGCTGAATGATGGATTGCTATACCGTGCTAACAGGCTATGCATCCCAGCTAGCTCTATTCGCATGTTGTTCTTGCAGGAAGCACATGGAGGTGGTTTGATGGGACATTTTGGAGTGAAAAAGATCGAGGATGTACTGGCTGCTCACTTCTTTTGGCCTAAGATGAGGCGCGACGTCGAGCGCTGCGTGGCACGCTACACTACTTGCAATAAAGCTAAGTCTCGCTTGAACCCACATGGACTTTATATGCCTCTTCCTGTTCCTAGTGTGCCTTAGGAGGATATTTCTATGGATTTTGTTTTAGGATTTCCTAGGACCAAGAGGGGGAGGGATAGTATATTTGTCGTTGTGGATCGTTTTTCAAAAATAGCACATTTTATACCTTGTCACAAGAGCGATGATGCTATGAACATAGCTGATTTATTTTTCAGGGAAATCATTCGCTTGCATGGAGTGCCTAACACCATTGTTTCGGATCGTGATGCAAAATTTTTGAGCCACTTTTGGAGGTCACTTTGGAATAAACTTGGGGCAAAGCTGCTGTTTTCGATGACATGTCACCCTCAAACCGACGGACAAACGGAGGTTGTGTACCGCACATTATCCACCATGTTGCGGGCTATTTTGAAGAAAAATTTGAGGATGTGGGAAGAGTGTCTACCCCATATTGAGTTCGCTTACAACAGATCAGTTCACTCCACCACCAAGGTAAGTCCGTTTCAGGTAGTGTATGGTTTTAATCCCCGTGCCCCTATTGATTTACTGCCTTTACCAACATCTGAGAAATTGAATTTTGATGCTAAGACACGTGCTGATTTGATTCTGAAAATGCATGAGTTGACTAAGGATAATATTGAAAAGATGAATGTGAAGTATAGAACTTATGGTAGCCAAGGTCGGAAACATATCACTTTTGAATGGTGATCTTGTGTGGTTACATCTGCACAAAGATAGGTTTCCTGATTTGAGAAAGTCTAAATTGCTGCCTCGAGCTGATGGTCCTTTTAAAATTGTGGAAAAGATCAATGATAATGCATATAAGCTTGAGTTGCCTGCAGATTATGGGGTTAGTCCCACATTTAACATTTCAGATTTGAAGCCTTACTTGGGAGAAGAAGATGACATTGCATCGAGGACGACTCCAATTCAAGAGGGGGAGGATGATGAGGATATCACTCTTTTGAATACACACACACCGAGTATTCCTCCAACAATAGGTCCATTGACACGAGCTCGTGCACGTCAACTAAATCATGAGGTGAGCTCGTTCCGTAGTGTTCCTTTATATTTTAATAAGGATGGGATGCTACTGAATAATTGTGATGTATTGTTACTTAGGAACACGGGAGAAGACCAGCAAGGCGCCCAAGCCAAGGTGGAGGTCCAATCAAGGTCGAGTCCGTTTCGGAGTCCAGGGCCAGACTGCACTAAAATCGTCGCCCAGGACGCATACGGACTCCGTTTTTGACGTTCTACACATGGTTGGAAATATAAGGAGATAGGCTTTCCAACGGGACTGGTCCCATGTCCAAATTCCTTCTGACTCAACAGTAATCATCGAAACAAGTGGACGTCCAGAATCTGTCAGGGTGCTGCGCCACCATCTTTTGGCCCGTTGGGCCGTGTAACGTGTTGGAGTCCATTAGGGACGCGTCCAGGGATCCTTGGCCGACCCTAGTCTCTTATATACAGTAGCCACTGCCCCAATTAGGATTGAGTTTTGCTTAGATATTGATCTACACACAGATTGTGAGATTTTCGCTCTTGTTCCGGACCGACTAGGCCACCGCAAGTGTTTGTGGAACCCCAACTTCGAGTGCTTCAATTCTATTCACAATATTTCAGATTGCATCTTCTACGTTCTTGCTTGTGTTCTCGGTACACTTGCAGGGATTGAGCCTTCTTGGCGAGGTCAACCGCGCGACACGGTTGATAACCAACGGAGCTGTGGTGTAGTGATTGCAAGGGAGACGATCTGTTCGGGTCGAAGCCTTTGGATTATCAACGTCAAATTCTCCACCTACCGACTTATCGCTACCTATCGGAAGATTAGGCCAACAATCCCATCATTTGAGGCGATGGCTGAGGAGGTGGAGTTCTTCTAGGAGATGGGTGAGGAGAGGGAGATCTATGTGGCGACGATGGCCCGAGGTATACTGGAGAGTAGAGGTTCTCGGGAGCTGTCCCTGGTGGAAACACTATGTAGGCCTTCTCCCACGTGATGAATGTGTGCTCGTTCTCTCCTATAGTGTTTGCCCCCTCCTCTGCAAGGTAGTCCACCTCAACATGGTGGTACTGGTCAATTGCCTCGTCTACTTCAACGACAGTGTAGCCCTCTGGTATCAGACATTCATGCAATTGTTCATGGGAGCCACGGGGATAAGCCACGCCGGAAGCCACCTTGATGGTAATGTTCCTAGCACCAATGTGTAGTTCACATGGTGTCCGTGTTGTGATGAGGTCCACAGGATAAGTGATGGATTCAGCTCCCGGAACTCCCGTAGACACACAACTACTTCGATAATTGGAGCGTGCACCATCAGGAGACGCTTTCAGCCGTTCCTGTTCACTCACAATGGCACCCCGTTGACGCATGAGAGCTTGGGACACTGCTTGTGCTATTTTTTCTTCTGTATGTTCCTCTCCTTTTTTTAGTGCTTGTTCAAGCACTAACATCATCCTAGGTTGTTCTACCGCTCGTTTTGCATCTTGCGCTGCTTGGGATCTCTTTCGACTCTTGTAACTGTTGATGCTGCTTGGGAATCCAAATTTCCAACCCATCACCCCAACGCCTCGTGTGCGACCACTGTGCTCCTTGTTTCCCAGGGCCAAAGTGAGCTCGTCCCTATCCCTGTATGGCTTGAAAGAGCCTTGTGAAGACTGCTCGTGGGTTTCCACAAGCTTGTTTTGCAAGATCTTGCATCGCTTCCAGGTCTTTGGAGGTCGTAAAGGATAAGGTTCCATCAGACGAGTAAGAAGCACCCCAAGGAAGTGTGTCGATCGTTCGCTCCAACCCTCTGTGTTAGGCGTGACATCCTTCTCTTGCAGTTCATCTAACTGTTGTTGCCACTGCCTTTCTTTCCTCACGTACCCACGACTGCCGACTCTGTGGGGGTACAGGTTCTTCTTCGAGTTTGCTTTGTTCACCTCACTCAACCTCTGTGCTTCTTCCAACAACTTGTACTCTGCAAAGGCTTGCCAATGATCTTCCAGTTGTGGCCATTTGTGAAAATCTGGTGCTGTAACTTTCTGCAGATACATTCTGTTCAGTGTCCCCTTCAAGTTCTCAAATGAAAGGCCCATGATCATTAGCGTCTTATGCTTAACTACTTCCATATCTGTCTCTTCAGGGAAGTCGAACTGCTCTAATATCTTGGGCCACAAGATGTCATTCTTGATCGAATCAGGAACCATGTGTGGATCATCTCATTCACCAGTCCACAATCTATAGCTGATGGGCATGTAATCCTTAACAACAATCCCACAGACTGACTTGTATGGCCTCAGAACTCTCTCTGGTGCAGTTGGCTCCCCTCCTGGTGAGACCTCCGTGATCACAAATCATCCCGTAGGCATCTTCGAGGGACCTCGGACATGATGCCGCTCCTGGGATTCCTCATTGTTGTGACCCTCCGGAGCGTCAAGTATCTGCGCATAAGCGAAAAAACTTTTGGGAACCTATACGATAATATGTACAACAGATGCATTCATCTACTTATGAATCACCTCATCGTCTCCACATGTGTCTGTTTGGTCCAAGTAGAGGTAGTGGCTCGGGCTACCTTCTTCAATGTTTGACAGCGGCACTACATCTCCTTCTAACACCTGGCCTGGATTGGCAGTTGGTGATGCCATCACTTCCTAGGAGTTCTGCATATGATGATGACGAGTGGATGAGTATTCTACATATGAAGAGCAGAGGAAGGAGGAAGATAGAGATAAAGCTGACGAGGGAGGGAGGGAGGTTGTCGAAAGAGTGAGATAACCATGAAGGAATCGATAGGTTACAACCACATTTAACAAAAAAAAAGTCGCATCTTACGAAGCAAAATAGGCATAAAGGTACTGACAGTTGACATATTGATCTTATAAGTCACATCATCTTACATAGCAAAATATTGATGATTACAACCAGAACTAGGATTATGACATCTTTACACGTGAAATCATCAAAGTTAGCCAATTTTAGCTCGGCTTGGATGACTTGACTATTGTATGCCGCAACAGCTTCATGTTTGGACTTGTATCCTTTATAATATGCTCCTGTGAATCCATTAACTTGTGCGTGGCATTCCTCCCAATTGGAGAACACTCCACTTTGCCGACCACGATGAACAACATACCATGTCATAGCAGTCCTAAATTTCAGAGAATATGCAAAAATGATATACTACAAACCACACTAACACCAAAAAATTTTACTGCGAAGAAAATATAGTGTTCATGTTACATTAGAGCATAGTGGCTCTAGCAAATGGCCTTATTAGGACTTCAGTACTGATGACCTATTTGGAGAGAAAGCATTCTTCTCAAGTCAGCATTTATGTGCCAGTCCTTCTAGTTCAGAGAGCAGCTTATCTCAAGAAAAGTTGGACGCCCTATCTGAGATTGACCTCAAGCGTTTTCTTTTAGGTTAGGCTAAAAGATAACTCTAGAGGTCAACCTCAGCTAGGGCGTCCAGCTCGTCTTGAGAGAAGCTGCTCTTTGAACTAGTAGGACTGGCACATAAATGCTAACTTGAGAAGAATGCTTCCTCTCTAAACAGGCCATGTTGAAGCATCCTCGAGCCATATCATCATCGCTACTATATATATTTTCCTATCACCATGCCACCCTCTGTACTTCTTCTATTTTTCCTACATGCATGACTCCAGCCTTGTGCAATGCATACATGAGTAGTATGCAATGCTTGGCAATTTGATAATAGCATGCATCAAGCAAACATCAGTCGCAGTTAAATACATGTGCTATGAAAATAATCACAATGGATAAAAATAAACTGCATCAGTGAAGAACAAAACTGCATCAAGCAAAGTGCTTGCTGGTTTTTGAAATGCGAGCGCAACATACATGCCCAAATGACCTATCATAGCCAAGGTTGGCAAGCAATCAACACTGTGAAAAGGGACCTGATCTGATACCAAATCGGTTTGTTAACAATGAAACTATAATACATTATCATCTAGTTCTACTTCATTAATCCCAATGGTGTTTTAGCACAGCTCATAGTTCACCAAATACCAAGTTCTGCCAATGCGAGTGCAACATACATGTCCAAATGACCTTGCTATATACAGCCAAGGTTGGCAAGCAATTAACACTGTGAAAAGGGACCTGATTTGTTACCAATTCAGTTTGTTAACAATGCAACTATGATACATTATCATCTAGTTCTACTTCATTAATCACAAAGGTGTTTCAGCACAGCTCATAGTTCACCCAATACAAAGTTCCAAACTGATAGCGGTCGGTGAGGCACCCAATACTAAGGAGGGCGGTGGATTTACCTTTGCTCTATCAGTCGGTGAGGTAGGCGGCAGCGGACGACGACAGCATGAGCGGGACAGTGGTGTAGGGGACAGAGACGACGGTGTAGGGGACGGGGGCACGGGGGACGGCGGTGCAGGGGATGGAGACAGCGGCCGCAGGTCTGGGACAGGGAAGGCGGGGCTCCAGGGACGGGGACGGCGGGGCTCCGGGGACAGCGAAGTTGGGAAGGATGCGGCGGGGACAGCAGTGTCGGGGAGGAGCAGGCGGTGTTGAGGAGGCTGCAGTGTCGCGGAGGGCATAGGCAGGGCTCAATTTTTCTAAGTGTCAGAGGGTGGGCGTCGAGCAATATAATATAAGCGAGAGCTTTCACTGCCGACTCAATTCGAGCACCAGCAGTGAAAGGGTACCTTCACTGCCAGCTCAATATGACAGCCGATAATGAAAAGGTACTTTCACTGCCGGCTCAATTTGAGTGCCGGCAGTGAAAGGGTACCTTCACTACTAGCTCAATATGATGACCGGCAGTGCAAGGGTACTTTCACTGCCGGCCCAATAACTTCACTGGGAGTGAAAGTTGTTTCACTGCTGGCCTAGTGTGTCCATTGGTAGTGAAACCACTTTCCTTGCTGGTGGTTTGGGGTGCAAAAAATTTTTCAAAGTTTCGCGCACGCGCGAAGAGACTTGTACCCATGATCTGCATAAGTAAGACCAAACAAACCGCTACGCTACTCAAGTGATTTTGATTTAATTTGTACTATGTATACTTATTAACATTCTGTTGACCTAAAATCCTAATATATATTTATTTAAATTTGAACTTGCTATATACCAAAATTATGTTTTGTATATACCTAAGTTTCCTAGTTCAATTTTCTAATACAATAAATAAATAAAATAAATATGTTCATAACTATAGGCAATTCAATATAAATTAAAAATAAATATGCTCATAACTATAGGTAATTCATTAAAAAATGAAAATAAATATGCTCATAACTATAGGTAATTCTTTAAAAATAAAAAATAGTAATACATAGCAATAGTGCTAGCTTGTGCTATTGCCAATTCATTATTAAAAATCAAAAATCAATATGGTCAATAATAAAGACATCTTCCACCATAAACTAGAAACTGAAGGTTCCATAACAAAAGTGAGGTATATTAATTGCATCTAAAACAAATTCAAACATAGTAATTAATACAATTTAACTAATTTTCTTAATGATTCGCCCTTCATTACGATCACGGCGTACATAGGGATGTTCGTCGGTGTGTTCCATGGGACCTAGGTCGACATCCTCTTCGAAAGGAGGTAGCGCATCGAATTGATTATAGTCTTCCTCGTCAACAACATTTTCCACTCTGACAATCCTTCTTTTTCTTTGAAGAACTACGTGGGGCTCCTCCTTGTTAGCCGGGTCTAGGTCTTTTACATAGAAGACTTGCATAACATCGTTCGCAAGTACGAATGGCTCTTCTCTACATCCAACGAGTTTTTGGTCCACTGTATTCATACCGTACTTGTCGATCTTCACACCCCCTGGGAGTCTGACCCATTGGCACTAGAAAAGAGGAACCTTTAACACTCCATAGTCGAGCTCCCAGATCTCCTCTATGAATCCATAGTAGGTCTCCCTATTTCCATTGCAGTCGTAGGAATTTATATGGACACTGCTATTTTGCTTGGCGCTCTTATTATCCTGAGCTCTCATATAAAATGTATAGCTATTTATGTCATATCTTTGGAATGTGAGGATTGTAGTTGATGGTCCGTGAGCCAACACAGTCAATTGAGCACACTCTATCTGCTTATACATCACCTGTCTATGTAACCAGGCGCCAAAATGATCTCGGTGCACTCGCGCGATCCAAACATCGGACTTCCCTGGGTTTATGGTGCGTAGCATCTTCTGGTGTTCTTCAACATATGGGTCCATTAGAACTGATTGTTGCAGAACTGCGAAATGTGCTTGCGTGAATGAAACGAGGTCATTATTGCGGAATTAGTTTGCACCTATTGTCCCTTCCCCTATAGCCTCCCCTCATGGCGAGATACAGGGACACCAATCGATTTGAGATTCATGTAGTCGACACAGAAATCAATGACCTCCTCGGTTCCCCAGTCCTTGGCCATGCAGCTTTCCGGCCGATTTCGGTTATGAACATATTTCTTCAGAACTCTCATGAACCTCTCGAAAGGGTACATCTAATACAGAAACACAGGACCAAGAATCCGTATCTCTTTCATAATGTGAACAATGAGATGCACCATGATATCAAAAAATGATGGAGGGAACAATGCCTCAAGCTGGGATAGAGTCTCGACCATGTCTTCCTACAGCTTATCTAGCTTGGTCGGATCGATGGTCTTCTGTGATATCGCGTTAAAGAACAAACACAGCTTTATGATTGGGTTTCGGACCTTCAACAGCAAAATACCTCTTATTGCAATTGGAAGCATCTGTGTCATCATCACATGACAATCATGAGACTTCATGCCAGTTAATTTCAAATCTTTCATGTTTACTAGTCTCTTTATGTTGGCAGAGTAACCCGATGGAACTTTGATTCCATGCAAGCACTTGCACATTGCAATTTTCTCCGCCTTACTCATACTGTAGCTAGCGGGACCAAGATATTTATCGCCTTCTTTCATATCTTCGGGATGTAGATCCTATCTGAGTTTCAAGCATTTCAGGTCCTTCCGTGCTTCGAGTGTATCCTTTTTTTGCCAGGTATGTCTAGTAACGTACCAATCAAGCTATCACAGACATTCTTCTTAATGTGCATGACATCGATTGCATGTAGAACCACCAAATCCAGCCAATAAGCTAATTCATAAAAAAATAGATTTCTTTTTGAACATAGGAGCTCTAAGATTAGATTTCAGAACTGGTGTACTCACGTGTCCCTTTCCAAGGATAACCCTAAGTCTGTTTACCATGTCATATACCTGTCTTCCAGTGCGATGCTTAGGAGGTGATCGAGTCTCAACTTTCCCATCAAAAGCTCTCCTATTGCTGCGGTACGGGTGATTCTTGCGAAGAAATTTAGGATGACCTAGGTACACTATTTTTGGCTATTCTTTAGCCACAAGCTCTCTATTTCAACCAAACAATACACGCATGCACAGCAGCCTTTGACAGTCTGGCCTGATAGGTTGCCAAGGGCAGGCCAATCCTGGAGTGTTACGAACAGCATTGCTCGTAGGGTGAAGTTCTCTGGTTTGTATGCATCCCATACTTGCACACCATCGTTCCACAGTATTACAAGATCTTCCATTAATGGTTTCAGGTATACATCGGTATCGTTGCTAGGTTGCCTCGGCCCTGGTATCAACACCGGTATCATAATGTACTTCCGCTTCATACACAACAAATGAGGAAGATTGTAGATACATAGAGTCACAGGCCAAGTGCTATGACTACTACTCATGTTGCCGAATGGATTCATCCGTACTCAACCCAAATCTTATATTCCTCACATCTTCTACAAAACGCTCCTTGTATTTCCTATCGATGTTTCTCCACTGCGTAGAATCAGCGGGGTGTCTCAGCATTCCATCATCCTTGCGCTCCTCGGTGTGCCACCGCAACAGTCTGGCATGCCTTTTCTTCACGAATAAATGCTCCAGCCAGGGGACTATAGGAAAATAACACATCGCCTTGATGGGAGGCCTTTTATTCTTTCCTTCACAATCGATATCATCACGGTCACACTTGTACCATGATGCACCACAGACAAGACACGCTTCCGAGTTTGCATGCTCTCTGCGATACAACATGCAATTGTTTGGACATGCATGTATTTTCTGCATTTTCAACCCCAATGGGCACACAACCTGCTTGACCTGGTATGTGTTTTTTGGCAGCACATTTCCCTTTGGAAGCAATTTCTGCAAGAACAGTAACAACTCTGTGAAGCTTGTATTAGACCACCTGTTGCTTGCCATCAATTGTAGCAGTGAAAGCACGGTACACAACTTTGTGCGCTCCCTCACGTAGCCCGGGAACAACGGTGTTTTAGAGTCCTCTACCGTACGCTGGAATTTTTAAAACTCTCTTTCATTGGTGAAGTTCCCCTCCCCATCGTGCAACATCTTCTCCAGAACATCGGCGTCGGCGTTGGCCAACATCTCCTCTAGATCATCATTGACCAACGTATCTCCAGCAAGGGGCATGTCGGTGTATTCGTCAGTTGGTATATCTGTCTATCTACAATTATATCATTATTGTAAATCCAAATTCATAACATCTAGAAAATTTTGCGATCACCAACAAATAAATTACCTCGTCATCTCCTACCGGCAATTGGTTCGGGTTGGAGGAGCCGCCTTTGTATGTTTTCGCGTACGCTTCCGATGAGTATTTGTTGGTGCCATCCCCAGAATTTTTCTTTATTATTGAACCCTTTTGTAGGACTAATTAAGCAAAAATAAAAAATGCTCATACATAAAGTTTATATATTGGAGCTTGCTAATTAAATAAAATATTAAACATATAATTGGATCTTTCTACATACCTAAATATCATGGAGAAATTTTCTAATTCATTAAAAATCAAAATAAATATGCTCATACCTAAAGTTTTCATATAGGAGCATGCTAACTAATTAAAATATAAAAATATAATTGGAGCTTGCAGCATACCTAAATATCATGGCTAATTTTCTAATTCATTATAAATCAAAAATAAATATGTTCATACCTAAAGTTTCTATGTAGGATCTTGCTAAATTAATTAAAAAATAAATATGCTCAAACCTATAGCTAATGTAAATCAATAATAAAGACACTTTCCACCATAAGCTACTAATTGAAGCTTGCGTATAATAAATGAGATATAATTGCATCTACATTGTCTTAAAACATCATGGCTATAGGTGCATGTCCATCTTTTCAAAATCTAGAGTAATTTAGCAAATAAAATTCAACTAGAAATGGATTAGAGATGAAGTTACATACCTTGGAATACCTAAGGCATGAGGATTCCTCAAAATTTTGAAGCCACTAAGAACCTGGTGACCAAAAATGGCCGCCACCAACCAAACAGAGCTCCTCTTTGTTGTGTGCTCAGGCTTGGAGAAGGAGAGGGCGACTTTTATATAGTCGAGACATCATTGCCGGCTCATATAACAAGACGACAGTGATGCCCTGCTATCACTGTCGGTCGGTGGATTAAATCAATAGTAAAGATGGATTAGGGCATCATTGCCGGCTCAAGCCAACAGTCGGCAGTGATACCCTTATCACTGCCGGTTTGTAAGCCACGAAGACTGTATTTTTCCCGCGCGGCTTATGAACCGGTAGTGATCCCCATCACTGCCGACCCATTAGAAACCGGCAATGATGGGCTGGTATATATAGGGGTTTATATAGTAGTGAAACTAGTGAACAACCTTGCACCAGCAAGTTCATCCATCAAATGATCAATGAGTGGTTTTGGAAGTTTGCCTTTCAAGGTCAGTGCATTCAAGTGTCTGTAATCGACACAAAATCTCCAAGTTGAGTATTTCTTCTTAACTAAGAGCACTGGAGATGAAAATGCACTGGAGCTCAGCTGGATAGTACCATTTTTTAAATCTCAGCTACTTGCTTCTCAATTTCGTCTTGCATTGTCAGAGTATATAGATATGGCCTAATGTTCACAGGTCTGGCACCTGGGATAAGAGGAATCACATGGTCACATGCTCGAGGTGGAGGAAGACCAGAAGGCTCAGAGAATAGCTCAAAGAATTCATCAAGTAATGACTGGATTTCACTGAGCAATATGAGCTGAGGAGAAGAATTTGCTACTTCGGCCAAAATATTGCACAGCTGTACCACAGTATCTTCAAGCAATTCAGTAATACACCTTAAAGATAGGAATACTGACCACAGTAAGGAATCATCACACCTTTATGCCTCCAATGTTCCTTCATTGGGCTATAATACTAGAGCTAATTCATTCTAAGATGGTAACATCCCAGGACCCACAAATTCCCCAGGATGCTACTAAACTACTCTACAAGCATGCTGAACTATAAAAAAAATTCAATAGCACCTCCTTTGTAATAGGAGGAAACACAGAAGCAACAATGTATGGATATAGATATGTATAAAAACAACACGCTAACATATATTGATGCCCTAATAGTATTCAGTTGATTAAAGAACAAAGTTCAAACTCCAAGGCATTATTTGATTAGGTAAGCAATGACTCCATCATCTACTACTTAATTATTATTATTACAACACTACTTTGCATGGTCAAGTGATGTCATAGACGTGTAGGACGTGCTTCTAATCCCTTCCCTCCATGCTAGAACAACTTGGGAGAAATATTGCAAGAGTGAGATTGGAAAATCTCAGCAAAAGAACAAATTTAACAAGCTATTTAAACAACAATAGATTAAACAATAACTTAATATTTCAATGAGTACACAAGATAATACATGACATGCTCATTATTTAGCAGGTTCATTCTATATAAATGTATGAGGCACTTCTTCGTATATAAGAATTAGGTGATCATAGTAAAACAACTACAACATAAGAAGCTAGAAGTAGCACTCATGACATGTTACATGGTATGAATCATATAAATGAAAATCCAAACTTCTAAGACTTAAATAAGTATGATGTGAGGATCACCCTAGCAAGGACCTCATGAAAAAAATTGAAATTACATGGAACAATGTATACCAACTCCACAAAGGTCATTCGCTTATAACCCCATACCATCCACAAGTATTAGTATTACTTAAATAATTGTATGCGATCAATCACAACCAAAATCAATGTAAAAGCTTCTGCAATGTGGTATGGTGCATGTGAATGCTATGCAACACAGATCAACATATAACTTCACATTGTCTTCAAATCCCCAATTTAAACCACACTGCATATCAACTTCTGAGAAACATCACTTCCCATATTCACTTTCATAACAATTTCGATATATAACACTTCCACATAAATAATCTTCAATGATTGTAAATAAAATACACATGTATGCAGTGCAATGTGTATGTCCACTTCCTTCATACCGAACAAGGTATGAAGCTGCATCGTATTACAACAATATACGATGCTATACGGTATGGTCACAACCATAAGATCACGACATAGCTTCAAGAGCACTCCAGAATAGTTATATAACTTTCTCAATGACCTGACTTATGCCCTTCGGAATAGTTATATGACTTTCTCACCGACCTGACTCAAATGCAATGTAATGAAATGCAATGTAGATGATATATTGCAATTGCAAGAAAGAGAACCACATAGTTCAACATCGTCCACATCTAATTCAAATTGGCAAATAAACTACTCCACTGTAAGGTCTCATATAAAAAGCTGTTTCTATGCAAAACATAGACAAGATAAGTAGTACACATATACTAATTCCTAATTCACTGCTTTCATCTTTTACATCATGTATAAAATAGCAAAAACTCCATTATCAATACTAGTTATGACCATATAAAAAAATCTACATATGCATATACCACGAATGAGCCTGTGCTACGAAGCTAGTTTAACCAAAAACCAAGCCATAGGTTTTAACATCTACTCAACCCTAACAACTTATAGGATGTTCACTTCTATCATCACCTACAACCCCAACTTTACTATTAATTTAAGCAAGTTAACTGCCGAGAAGCATAAAGGTGAATGTGCTACAGGTACTAGAAACACCGACATCAACAACATAGCCACTAGACTAACTAATAATCTTTATTTTTGGAATTAAAATAAGTCATGGCACGGATGGGCTACATAAGCAAGCGTCACACATAAGGAGTATATAAACAATCACATTCTAAATTTCTAAAGCCATCATAAAGGAGTATCATCATATAAGCATGAAACAATGTACTAACAACATAGCCGCAATTACCACCTTCTTTTCTGAACCTTCCAACATAAATAGCACAGCAGGTATAATACCTCAAATTATTAAATACCATCATGTGTGCTATTATTATGGGTTGAGGTAGTAAAAATAACAAGTTAAAATTGTAGCAACGCAACAGCTACGTTCACTTGCCTTTACCGACAGCGAGAACGGCAAGCCTCAAGTGCGATCCGGAGCACCACCACCTAGTTCACAACCAAATCATATCACAAGCACTCCAAGTGACATGTACATTTAGAATATAAAGTGCTCTTATGCCCAAAACCCGCACATAAGCAAGAACTGTTAAAAACAGCACACCTCACATTTGTTCGATAAGAGCAGAAGTGCTTCTGTCACACCCGGTTTTAACGGCCAAAACCAAGTGCGGCTTATGTGTGCCTAGGAAGTTTAACACACATAAGGACGTCATAGGTGAAGTAACAAAAGCAATACTTTATTTAATTAAACGTTCACCTCTTACAATAAAAGACTTCACCTAAGCAATCTCAAAATTAACCTAAACGACATCATCTAAACGACGGCAGTGGGACGAAAGCATTGGCGACCAAAACTCCACAGGCACCGACTGGAAGACACGCTCCTTAGAACACCAGGTCGTCGTCTTGGAAATCCTCAAAGTCCTCCACTAAGCAGCATATGTTATTGTAGGAGAAAGCAAGGGTGAGCACATAATGTACTCAGCAAGTGTGGGAAAATAATGATATGAAGACTTATATCAAGAATAGGCTAACACAAGGTTTTATTTGCATAAATGCGAGTAATGAAAACACATTTGGACTCAAAAGCATTAGACAAGAATTAAATGAATGTAACCCAACAATCCATCATCTAGCATACAAGGTTCCCCACCCTGCATACCACAACCGTCTAGTACTCCCTGTACTAAGACCAAAACCACACCATCTAGTACTCCCTGTACCAGAACCAAACCAAACCAAACCACCATCTAATCATGTGAGGATCCAAGTCTCTCATATCTATGAGCACGGCTGATATAACAGTTTTACACTCTGCAGAGGTTGTCCAACTTTACCCACGAGTCAGTGAATTCCATGTTGCCGTGTTTGCAAGACACTTAACACACGCCAGTGGTGTGCCGCCAAGAATCACTGTATGACACTTTCCACTAACCAGAGACTAATCCAGTGTGTGTCTGCCCACTAGGTTTCACCGCCAGGCTTTACGCAAGCAAAGCTCCTACCCAGAAGCCCCCTTTTGTGCTGACCCAACGCACACTGGACAGACTCTAATCAGTATGTCACGCCTTACCCATATCAGCCTCATGATTGGTACGTTACTTCTTGGGTTGTCGCTCCACGAACCGGTCCTTACTTAGGTTACTTGAGCAAACACTAATCCAACGACATAACCATGACAACTATCAGCAACATCCCTATGCTCAAGACCTAAGGTTCCATGTTGCTAAAACATCATCATATTAACCATCATTACTGCATATGTTCATTAGTCAAAATTATAACACTTCCCAACATCCCAAAAGCAAGGCTAAGCAACCTATCCATAAAAGACTCTTAACCATAACCCATCTAGGTTCCAAGGGATGATAAGGGAATATCTAGGGGAAAACCCTAACATAGGTGACTACCCATCATATTGACACACATTGCATACAGTTTTGTAAAACAAAACATTTAAAAATGTAGGTTCAACATGATCAATGACACTTGCCTTCTCCTTGCTGCTGCTCAGTGTATTCTTGCTCTTGGTCTTGATGTTCTTCAAATTGATCCGGGATGTTATCGGCTAATCACACAATCACCAGCAAATAAACAAACAAGATACACTAAGAACAGAGCACAAAATAAAAGAACAACGAGATAAAAACTAGTTAAAAAGAAAGAACACTGAAAAACGAATCCATCGGCGCAAGAATCGCTTAAATCGGAGTTACGATGAAAAAGTTAGGGCTAAAACAAGTCTAGGGTTGAATCTGGAAAAATAAAAGGGCCTAAATTGAATTAATAGAAAGTTCAGGGACCTTTTTGTAAAAACAGAAGGACCTAAATGTAAATATGAAAAAGTATAGGGACCTAACTGCAAAAAGATAGGGCTCTTTTTGTTATTTCAGAAAAGTTCAGGGGCTAAATTGCAAAATTACCAATTAAAGGAATAATCTGGGATTTTTGGAATTATCTTTGTACTGAAAAAGCTTGAATTGCTGACTGAGCTGGCATGGCTGACATGGCACGATGACAGGGATGACACATCAGCATATATGTCGACGTGGCAAGATGAGGTGGCAGGGTATTGCTGACTGGTTTAAGTGGACAGGTGGCGGCATGGGATTGGTGGCTGAAGGGGTATAAAGGGTGATCTAATTTGGGCCGTGCGGACTAGATCGAACGGCTCAGGACAGATGGATACCGACTCGGAGGGAGTTCACGGCGGAGCCGAGCTCGGGCACGGCGGCGACACGCCGGAGACAAACGCTAACCTCATCGCCGGCCTCGGATCATGACGACAAGCGGCGGAACACGACGAGAAGCTAACGAAAATCTCGTTTTGGAGCTTACCGAGGGCGGCGCGGCACGGGAAGGTGGTCGGCGACGGAAGGGGGCGACGACTGCTTCAGGAACTCGTCGGAGAGGGCGCTCCTGCAATCTATCAGCGGTGGCGAGGGCCGGAAAAGCTTCGGGTGGGTCACGTGGTTCCGATGGTGGGCTCGGAAGGCTCCGGGATGCTCGGGATCGGCGGGGCGGCGAGCTCGTGCAGTGGCGGTGGCTATGGCATCGGCTGCGAGATGAATCTCGGCGAGAAGGCTCGGTTTCGACGAGTTGGCAATGGGAACTGGTCGAGGGGGATCAGGCTAGCTATATAGGCGGGTTCGGAAAGGCGGGGTGTGCTAGGACTCCAGGGCGACGGCGGATCAACTCGGACACGGCGGCGGGGAGTTGTATCCGAGCTCAAATCTGCGATTTCCCTAGAGATAAGGCCAGCTAAAGATTAAGGGGATCCCGAGGATTTGATTTGACTGCTTTCTAGAAGTTCTCGGGTTCGGTTTGGGCTCAGATTCGAACGGAAAACGGCGGCCGGCGCGTTCCCGTGTCTGCATCGGAGTCCGATTGAGGAGGAAGAAGGTCCTGACATGCGGGACCCGCATGTCAGCGGCTCGGGTGAGGCAACTCGGCGCACGGGCTCGCGCGCGGAGATGGGCCGAGGCAGGCGGCCCGGGTGGGAGGGGAGGTCGGCGGTGACTGGGCCGAAGCCGAGGAGAGGCAAGGCCGAAAAGGGAAAAGGTAGCCCGGTAGAGGTTTTATTCTTTTTCTTTTTCCTATGAATTCAAAATCCAAATTCAAATTCAAAATCGAGGCAAAAACTCTTCAAATAAATTCATCAAAAATCAAATAAAATACTACTTGCCTAAATCAGCATGAATGCAAAATATTCACTTATATCCTATGTCATTTATATCTTCTTTCATATAAAATAGGGTTTTCTCTCTTTTAAAATATTTAAACTCATTTTGAACTTATCAAATATTGAGAAATTTTAGAATTGGGAAAAAAATTAGGGTGTTACAAACCTACCCCCCTTGGAATGAATGTCGCCCTCAAGATTCACCTGGAGCAGAGAAGAGATGAGGAAACTCCGCTTTCAGATATTCTTCCCTTTCCCAAGTTGCTTCATCTTCCGAGTGGTGACTCCATTGCACTTTGCACATTGGTATTACCTTGGTTCTGGTTACTCTTTCTGACCTCTTAAGAATCTTCTCGGAATATTCTACATAGGAGAGATCTTCTTGAACATCTAATTCTTCCATAGGTAATTGCTCTTCCGGTACTCGAAGACACTTCTTCAACTGGGAAACATGAAAAACATCATGCACATCTGACAGCTGAGGTGGTAATTCCAACTGATAAGCCACTTCTTCCCTTTTATCCAATATCTTGAAGGGTCCAATGAATCTTGGTGACAACTTTTCTTTAACCTTAAATCTACGAAGACCCCTTATGGGCGAGACCTTAAGATAGACGAAATCTCCAATTTCGAAAACCAATTCCCTTCGCCTATTATCAGCATAACTTTTCTGTCTGGATTGTGCAATCCTCAGATTTTCTCGAATCACCTGGACTTGTTTTTCTGCATCTCGTAGAACCTCTGGGCCAAAAACCTTACTCTCTCCCGTCTCATTCTAGAACAATGGTGTTCTACATTTCCTTCCATACAAGGCTTCAAAGGGAGACATTTGGAGGCTTGTCTGGTAGCTGTTGTTATACGAGAACTCGGCATAAGGTAAACTTTTGTCCCAACTTTTTCCGTACTTAAGAGCACACGCTCTCAGCATATCTTCCAATATTTGATTTACCCTTTCTGTTTGACCGTCTGTTTGAGGATGATAGGCAGAACTAAAATTCAACTTCGTGTCCATAGACTCATGTAGCTTCTGCCAAAACTTAGAGGTAAACTGAGTTCCTCTATCCGAAACAATTTTCTTTGGTATTCCATGCAGACATACTATTCTTGACATATACAACTCTGCTAGTTTAGCTCCAATATATGTGGTTTTTACTGGAATGAAATGGGCGACCTTTGTCAAGCGATCAATCACCACCCAAATAGAGTCATATCCATTCTGGGTACGGGGCAATCCAACAATAAAATCCATACCGATTTCTTCCCACTTCCACTCAGGTATCTTCAAGGGTTGCAGTAGACCTGCTGGTCTCTGATGTTCTGCTTTGACTTTTTGACAAGTATCACACAGAGCTACATATTCTGCAACTTCTCTTTTCATTCCATACCACCAATAATAATCCTTAAGATCATGATACATCTTGGTACTCCCAGGGTGAATGGAGTATGCTGATTCGTGGGCTTCTCTCAGAATCGTCTTTTTAATATCCTCCCGGTTAGGTACACAAACTCTCTTTTTAAACCATATTGTACCTTGACTATCCTTTGTGAAACCTGGAGCTTTATCCTCCTTAATAAGCTGTCTAATTTCCTTGAGCTTCTCGTCCTCCAGTTGACTTTTCCGAATTTCTTATTCAAGGGTACAATCTAATTCCATGGTGGTTGTTTCCAGGTCTGCCACAAATCCAAGGTTGAGCTTTTTAAACTCTTTCCATAACCCAGGTTGATTATCTTGAACCATAATAGAATTGCAGTAACCTTTCCGGCTCAAGGCGTCAGCCACAACATTTGCTTTTCCTGGGTGATAGTGAATTCCCACATCGTAATCCTTAATCAACTCCAACCATCTGCGCTGACGAAGGTTTAGATCCGGTTGAGTGAAAATATACTTCAATCTCTTATGATCCGTGTATATTTCACATCGTTTTCCAATGAGTTAATGCCTCCAAATCTTCAAAGCATGAACCACAGCTGCTAGTTCTAAATCATGTGTGGGGTAGTGCTCTTCATGCTTCCTTAATTGTCTTGACGCATAGTCCACGACTCGACCTTCTTGCATAAGAACACATCCAAGTCCTTGTCGTGAAGCATCACAGTAGATGTCAAAGTTCTTGCTAATATCAGGTAGTACTAGCACTGGGGCCGTAGTCAATCTCTTCTTCAATTCTTCAAAACTTGCCTGACAAGCAGGACTCCATTTAAACACCACATTCTTCTGAAGCAAAGAGGTAAGAGGTCGGACTATCCTAGAGAACCCTTCTATGAAACGGTGATAGTACCCTACTAATCCAAGAAAACTTTTGATTTCTGACATGTTGGTCGGTGGTAACCAATTCAGTACATCCTTCACTTTACTAGGGTCTACCGCTACACCTCCAACGGTTAAGATATGGCCAAGGAACGTGACTTGGTCTAACTAAAAATCACACTTGCTAAGCTTGGCATACAACTGATGTTCTTTGAGTGTCTGTGGCACAATTCTCAAATGTCCTTCGTGTTCTTCTTTGCTTCTGGAGAAAATTAGAATATCATCAATGAACACCACCACAAACTTGTCCAAATAATCCATGAATACCTTGTTCTTGAGATTTTTGAAGTAGGCTGGGGCATTGGTTAATCCGAATGACATAACTGTATACTCGTATAGCCCATATCGAGTACTGAAAGCCGTCTTTGGTACATCCAACAGTCGAATCTTCAGCTGATAGTATTCTGATCTTAGATCAATCTTGGAGAACACTTGGGCTTCTCTCATCTGATCAAACAAATCCTCAATCCAGGGCAACGGATACTTGTTCTTAATGGTTACCTCATTAAGTGCCTTGTAATCTACACACATCCTTCCGCTACCATCCTTCTTATCTACGAAAAGAACTGGGGCTCCCCAAGGTGATGCACTGGGTCTAATAAAACCTTTGCTTAATTGCTCTTGAATTTGCTTCTTTAACTCGACTAGGTCGTTAGCCGACATCCTATATGGCCTTTTTGCTATAGGGGTCGTACCAGGTACCAACTCAATGACAAACTCGACTTCTCGATCAGGTGGCATACCTGGCAATTCATCAGGGAAGACAGCGGGAAACTCACAAACTATCTTGATCTGCTCAATGGTTGTTCCTTCAAGTGAATTGGCAGACCGATCCTCTGCTGCTGGTTCCGTGGCTACGAACTCCACCTTGGTACCTTCTCCATTGGTTAGGTGAACTGCCCTTCTGACACATTCTATAACTCCATTGAACTTGGCTAACCAATCCATTCCAAGGATTACGTCAATGCCATTGGTTTCCAAAACTATAAGGTTCGTGGGGAATTCTACCCCCCTTATGCTAAGCCTCATCCTAATACATATATATTTTGCCTTCAAATTCCCTCCAAGCGAGCTAATAAACATATTATTCTTCATCATAACCATAGGCAATCCATGTTTTGCAACATACTGAATGGTGATAAAAGAATGCAAAGCTCCAGAATCAAACAAAACAGATGCAGGTCGGGAGTTAACGAGGAACATACCGTACACCACATCTTGAGCATCAATAGCCTCTTCTGCTGTGACATGGTTGACCTTCCCATGCACATAGTTCTGTTGTCCACGATTATTCTGGCTGGGGTTCTAACTTCCATTGCGTGACTAGGCTGGGGTTGGAGTTGTCCTTGGTGTGTTGTTGGTTCGGGCCAGATCTTGCGTCTTTTTAGGGCATTTATTCACATAGTGCCATTCTTCTCCACAATAGAAACATCCTTTGTTCGGGCCTGGAGTTGCTGGACTGTTCTTGGTTTGAGGTGTGGCTGGTGGGGTTGATCGAGGCGTCTGATAGTTGGAGCGTTGAACAGAGTTTTGTGACAGAGTTCGATATTGAACGTTGGAACGAAACATAGGACCTTGCAGAGACATCTGTGTAGCTCCATAGGATCGTGTGTTGCTTCTTTGTCCCTGGAATGACATCTTCCTCTTCTTCTCTTCCAGTTGGCGGCGCTTGTGCTCAACTATTAGGGCTTTGTTTACCATTGCTTGGAAATTGGGAAACTCCTGGGGTAGCAAAGCATATTCTATGGCGTCATTCAGGCCTTCCAGAAAATGTTCCTGTTTCTTCTCCTCTGTGTCCACTTCATTGGGTGCATATCTGGATAACTGAGTAAACTTGGTCAGGTACTCCCTCACAGTCATGGGTCCTTGCTTCAAACTCATGAACTGCTTCTTCTTCAGACGTACATCTCCAGAGGAAAGGTGATGGGTGCGGAAACTAGCTTTAAACTCCATCCATGTGGTAGATGCAGGGTTTTCATGTGCTGCACAGTAGGCTTCTCACCAGTCTAGGGCTTGACCAGTGAGTTGATGTGAGGCATAGAGAACCATCTCCCTATCATTGCACTAAGCAACGTGTAGCTTCCTATCTATATCCTTCAGCCAATCATCTGCATCCATTGGTTCCACTGCATGACTGAAGACTGGGGGTTGAGTTCGTTTGAATTCTCCAAGTCTTGATGGTTGATGCGGTTGAGGAACATGGTTTGGCTGTTGTTGTTGCATATGCACCATAGTTTGAGCTAAAGCTTGCAAGATTTGAGTTTGCATAGCCATCTGCTGCTCCAAGGTTGATGGAGGCGGCGGGGGTGGATTCTGGTTGTTGTTGTTCTCCTCTTGAGTGTTAATGCTCCTCCTTGTGTTAACCATCTGGTTAGGGTTGAAGAAAGGAACAGAAGTAGATGAGCAAGTCTGGAGAAGTTTAACTAAAGAAATCCATCTATATTATATTATATAGAAATAAAGATGCGTCTGTGGACAAGGTGCCAAAGCATCCCACAGCTCGCATCAGCACTCAAGCAAAACTCCAACTTGCACACTTAGCACCATAACAAAGCTCACACTAACATTAATATTACCCTTAACGATTACATCGACGCTAGGTTCTAATAAGGATAAGACTACTCTACTGGGACTCCTCTCTAGTGCGGGACCCTGAGGGGGAGGAATCAACTGATCCATCCTCAGAGGCGGCGGGGGTGTTGAAGCAGATCCTCTTGCGCGGGGGCGAGTGGATAGACAAGTCTTCTTCGTCATCTTCAGATCCCTCTTGATTGGCATCTTGTTCATCCTCAAGGGAAGCGGAGACGAAGGCAAGGTGCTGGCGAACTTCTCCCAACTCCCATAAAGCACAGTTGAGCTCGTCTTCCAAGGCCATAGTAAGGGTAACTTGCTCTCGTAGCTTGGAGTTTTCTCCAAAGGTGCTCTTTACGAATGGTTCGTCACTTCCCCGAGTTCTGCGGGGACAGTATGCATAAGGAGAGTTGTCCATCTTGCTATTGTATTGATCATGAACACGGGATATGGCTTGACGAGCTGCATCTCAAACTCCAGCGGTGAAGGTTGCTCTTGGGACCATTGCTGAGTGAATGCCCACCACTCTTCGAACTTCCATACCCTTGTCTTGACTTCGCTCGTAGTCATAAATAGTGACTTCAACCTTCCATTCCACATATCCAGGGTATAGTTTCTTCACTCCCCTGCAGACTGGCTTCTGAGTATGTCCAAGTCCAGAAAGTATCCCCCAAAGAAGGCGCGGAAGATGTTCAGCATGAAGACCATCACTCATAAACGTCAGGAACGGGATCCATATTCTGGAAGGTGGGGTCATCAATCTCCTCTTCAGTTGGAACACGTGGTAGAATGGGTGGACGTCCTCCGGTTGACTTCCGGGCAGTAAGTAGCTAGCGAACCATCTAAAAAGGAAGAGGTGGGATGTAAGAAATAGTCTTATGGATAGCAAGAGACAAGTTTGAGAACTATGGAAAAGCTTGGATGGGATTAGACGACTAGGCAATTCCTTAGGACGACCATTCTAGCTAGGCTTGCGATCCTACAGTCAGTATGGCTCTGATACCACCTCTGTCACACCCGGTTTTAATGGCCAAAACCAAGTGCGGCTTATGTGTGCCCAGGAAGTTTAACACACATAAGGACATCATAGGTGAAGTAACAAAAGCAATACTTTATTTAATTAAACGTTCACCTCTTACAATAAAAGACTTCACCTAAGCAATCTCAAAATTAACCTAAACGACATCATCTAAACGACGGCAGCGGGATGAAAGCATTGGTGACCAAAACTCCACAGGCACTGTCGGTGAATCAAGAACCAGGGGTCCCCGAATCCCGAGGCCAGGCCAGCAATCCGCCACATGGCGCCATCCCGCGGGGTCTCCCCCGCAAGGTAAAAAAGATTAAGTCCCGGGCGAGGGCGCTTGGGGCCACAGTCAGTGGTCCCCTAGTACCCAAGTTTCCAGATGATCTGCGAAGTCTAAGTGCTGAGAAGAAAGTGCTTGGGGAGGTATACGGTGACCCCCGAGCACCCGAGTCCCTCGACGACCAGGAAAGTTAAGAACCGGGAGAAGTGTGCCCGGGGGCGCGAGCGGTGGCCCCGTGGGCACCCAAGTATTCTGAGGACCCACTGAAGGAAGTTCCGGGAGAGAGTGCTCGGGACTGCGTGCAGCGGCCCCCGAGCACTCGGTCCCCCGAGGATCCGTACAAGCGTGCCCGGGAGAGAGTGCTCGGGGAGGTGAACAGTAGCCCCCGAGCACTCGGTTCCCCGAGGATCAAGAAAGGGCATTCTTGGGAGAGAGTGCTCAGGGAAGTGAACAGTGACCCCCGAGCACTCGGTTCCCCAACGAATCAGAAAGCCCCCTGACAGTGGCCCCCGCAGGGGCCCACTGATGAGGTGTCAGCCAGTCAAAGGCCCAAGGCTGCATTTAAAGAGCGCGCGTGGCCTGTCACCTCCAACTGCTCCCACCACGCTCGGTGTCAGTTCCTGCCGCATTCTGGCAGAAGGGCGTGGGGTCATTAAATGCACGAGTCACATCCCGTGCCATCCGGCCTGAATCGGGATAATGTCGTGAGGGCCGAGGCGTTCCGTCTGCCGTGCTGCTGTGGTAGGAGAACAAGACAGGGTGGGCACGCCGGGCCGCTCTACGGCTGCCCGGTGGGCCCTCTACACGGCGCCCGTTGCCATTGCATTTATGGTGACAGATGACCGGGTGTGGGGCGCATTTTCCACCCCCAGTCACTTCGCACAGAGGCTATGATGACGCCCTTTCCATTTATGGTGCCTTGGAACTCGTGCCCTCCCGTTCGGGGCACGCTACTGCTGGCAGGTATTTAAAGCCGCCGACAGCACGGACAAAGACAGGCTCTGAAGTGAATCAATCAGTCACAAGTAGACAAGCTTTAAAAGACAGGTTGGAAAATCCCAGAGGAAATAAGTAGCAAAGAGAAGAGAAGATCGAGAGCACCCAAAGCCAACAGAAACACGCAGACCGAAGAACAAGGAGCTTTCAGGCTCTAGGATAGACAAACATTCTTGTAACCAGCAACATCCTTGAGGGACATTCTCAAGGCATTTATAGTATCTATACAGGAGTAGGGTGTTACGCCTCTGTGTGGCCTGAACCTGTCTAAACACCAGTGCATTTACTTCGTTCCGCATTAGATCATTCCACCCCACCGGCCATCACATTTATCCCTATTTATTTCTCCGGCGAACATATTCAGGATCATCCCCCCGGTCGAATCTCTAAAAAGGGGTCCCTCAGGATCCCTGCGACGGAGTAAACCCTCCGACAGCTGGCGCGCCAGGTAGGGGGCAAGCATCCCTGAATTTATTTGTTTTCTTCAGCAGAAAAAATGGCCGGTGGTCATCGTCTCCAGCGCTCCGGCTCCAGCTCCAGTGGGGAAATGGAGCCCCTCGCTCAGGAGGCCCCAGTCGCTGCTGTGTCCCAACAGCAGCCACGATCTGCACGCACGGCGTTCCCCTCTCAAGGGGACCAGGGCGCTGGGCCCAGCAAGGCCGCCGCCACCGTCGCCGGTGCACCACCCAACCCCCAGCAGGTGGCCAAAAGTTCCTGCGTCACCTACCAGCACGGCGCCGCCAGGATCGGCCCATTATCAGGTGGCGGTCGCGTTGGCCGGGGGGCCTCCAGGCGGAGCGCCGCCCCCCTGGCCACTATCGGAGCCCAGGACCTCCGCTCGCACCTCAATGAGCGGAGGGGCATCGAAGACGCGTGCGTCACCCTCGAACGCCAGCGGGGGACCCGATAGGAAGCTGAAGCCGAGGACCAGGCTTCCTCTTTGCCGGCCCATGATCGCCAGGGCTCCCCGGCTCACCGGTGTTCACCGCCCAAGGGTGCTACCCGTGTCGCAGGGTACAACACCGGTTGCCGTGCCTTCACCAGTGAGCTCCGCCGGGTCAAATGGCCCACCAAGTTTCGCCCCGAGCTGCCAGAGAAGTACGACGGGTCCATCGACCCCGTCGAGTTCCTCCAGATATACACCACCGCTGTCCAGGCGGTTGGTGGTAGTGAAAAGGTGATGGCTAACTACTTTCATGTTGCCTTGAGGGGCTCTGCCCGCTCTTGGCTTATGAACTTACCCCCAGGGTCTATCAGCTCCTGTGATGATCTTTGCCACCAGTTCATGGCTAATTTTCAAGGCCCATTCACGCTTCCCAGCCTGGAGTGCGACCTCCACGCCGTCAAGCAGCAGGAGGGGGAGACGCTGCGCTGCTTTATTCAACGCTTCAGCCAAGTCCGCAACACCATCCCGCGGATAGCCCCCACGCTGTCATTATCGCATTCCGGCAGGGCGTCCGCGATGAGCGGATGCTCGAGAAGCTTGGCACGCACGAGGTCGAAACCACCGCGGATCTTTTCGCGCTGGCCGACAAGTGCGCCAAGGCAGCGGAAGCTCGGGTGTGGCACGTTCCGCGCCCTGAGCACCCCGCCGCCGATCAACCAGGTCCTTCCCGCTCCGACAGGTGTGAAAAGAAAAAGAGAAGGAGGCGCGAGGCTGTCCCCGTCGAGCCAGCCCAGGGCGCCGCCTGTAGGCTGGCCCAGGAGCCCGACCGCCGGCAAGCACGCCGGGCGACTGCCAACAGATGGCCTGCGCCCGCGAGGGCTCCGGCCCGAGCCCCTCCTAGGGCCCCGGCTCCCGCGAGGGCTCCCGCTCCGTCAAGGGCCCCTGCTCCTGTGGGGCCCGAGCCGGGGAAGTGGTGCCTGATTCACCAGACTAGGCGGCATGATCTCACGGAGTGCCGCACGGTCAAGGGCCTCATCGAGCAGCGCCAAAGGGACCGCGAGGAGCCCCGCCAGGGTGGCGATGATGGAGCTGCCCCCAATAACCCAGAGCTCGGCTTCCAGGAGCCTGAGCACACCGTCACCTTCATCGACGGAGGCGTGTACACGCCCTCCTCCCACCGCAATGTCAAGACCATGCGGCGCGAGGTGTGCTCGGCGACCCCGAGCGAAGAGGCCATAAGGCCCCTAAAGTGGTCGGACGCCCCGATCACATTCAGCTTGGCCGACCACCCCGCCAGTACTGCAGGCATGGGGCGACTACCCCTGGTAGTGTCCCCCACCATCTGCAATGTGAAGGTCAGCAGAGTGCTGATCGATGGGGGCGCAGGCCTTAACCTGCTCTCCAAGGAGCCTTTCAAGAAGCTGTAGGTGCCCTCCAGGCGCCTAAAGCCATCGCTCCTGTTTTACGGGGTGACACCCGGGCACTCCCTGCCCCTCGGGCAGGTCGAGTTGCTCGTGACATTCGGGAGCCAGGACAACTTCCGGATGGAGAACGTCATCTTCGACGTCGTGGAGCTCCCCCTCCCCTACAACTCCATCCTCGGGCACCCAGCATTCGCTCGATTCATGGTGGTCACGCACTATGCGTACCTCACGGTTAAGATGCCGGGCCCAGCGGGCCCCATCTCCGTGTCCGCCGAGACCAGCAGCGCTGTCTCCTGCGCCGAGCAGTTATACTCGGCCTTAGTCTCAGCTCGAGCCGAGGTCGAAGGTCGTCCAGGGGGCCCGGGACCCTCTTCATCCAAACCCCGACTCGTTGCCGACGCCTCCGTTCCTACGAAGGAGGTCGTGGTGGGCGAAGATGCCTCCCAGGTCGTCCGAATCGGCGGTGACCTGGGTGGCAAATAGGAAAGCGCGCTCGTCACCTTCCTCCGGGCTAACACCGACGTGTTTGCATGGCAGCCGTCCAATATGCCCTGGATCCCTAGGGAGGTGATCGAGCACCACCTAGCTGTGCGCCCGGACGCACGCCCGGTGAAGCAGAAGGTCCGATGGCAGGCGCCCGAGCGCCAGGAGTTCATCCGGGAGCAAGTCAGCAAGCTCCTTGACACCGGATTCATCCGAGAAGTCCTCCACCCCGAGTGGCTGGCGAACCCAGTTATCGTCCCAAAGGCCAACGGCAAGCTCTGCATGTGTGTGGACTACACCGATCTAAACAAAGCTTTCCCCAAAGATCCTTTTCCTTTGCCCCGCATAGATCAGATCATAGATGCAACCGCGGGATGTGATCTTTTGTGTTTTTTAGATGCAAACTCTGGTTATCACCAGATTCGCATGGCCATAGAGGATGAAGAAAAAACTGCTTTTACCACTCCGGTGGGAACTTATTGCTATGTATCGATGCATTTTGGTTTGCGCAACACTGGGTCTTCTTTCCAGCGCGCTTTCCGAGCCGCGGTGGGCCTCGGAATTCGTCAGCCTCCAGGTCAAGGGAGACTCCCAGTTGGTGGTCAACCAAGTATCGAAAGAATACCAGTGCATAGATCCTCAAATGGTGGCGTACGTGGCGGTAGTCAGGAAGCTAGAGAAGTGCTTCGACAGCCTGGAGCTGCGGTACATCCCTCGCCGCGATAACGCTCTGGCCGATGACCTCTCTCGCCTGGCCTCCTCCCGTGCGTGCCTCCCTGCCGGAGTCTTTGAAGAAAGACTCACACGGCCTTCCGTCCTGCCTGTCGAATAGGACAAAGGGGAAACCTCGAGCTCAATTCAGGGGACCCCAGCGATGCCCTTAGTGGGAAGCCTCGATAGGGTGCCGCTGTCCGGCGAGTGCGCTGCGCTTGCTGACCGTTCTCAAGATGCCTCGTGGATGGACGAGATCCAAGGGTACTTGAAGGAAAAGTTCCTCCCTGGGGATGAGGCCTCTGCTGAAAGAGTTGCTCGGTAGTCCAAACGCTATGCCATAGTAGATGGGGATCTCTACCGACGTGGCACAGGTGGCATCCTCTTTAAATGCATCACCCGGGTAGAAGGCGGCGAGCTTCTCGCTGAGGTCCATGAGGGCGAGTGCGGTGGCCATGCATCGTTCTGCACGTTGGTTGGCAAGGCCTTCCGGCAAGGTTTCTACTAGCCTACAGCCCTCCAGGATGCTTCCGAGCTGGTTTGGCGCTGGAAAGCGTGCCAGTTCCACGCAAAGCAGATTCACCAGTCAGCTCAGGCTCTTCAAACCATCCCCCTGTCATGGCCTTTCGCGGTCTGGGGGCTGGACATTCTGGGTCCATTCCTCCGAGCAACCGGGGGCTATGAGTACTTCTACGTCGCCATCGACAAGTTCACCAAGTGGCCGGAGGCGATTCCAGTCGTCAAGGTGACCAAGAACACGGCGCTCTAGTTTATCCGCGGTATCACCAGTCGCTTTGGTGTCCCGAACCAGATCATCACCGACAATGGCACTCAGTTCACAAGTGCCCTGTTCGGGGACTACTGCGAGGACCTCGGCATCAAGCTCTGCTTCGCCTCCGTCGCTCACCCTCGGAGCAATGGGCTGGTCGAGCGCGCCAACGCGGAGATACTAAAGGGCCTCAAAACCCAGACCTATAACGTGCTCGCAAAGCACGGGAAAGGGTGTATCGACTAGCTGCCTGCAGTACTATGGGCCAATCGGACAACGCCAAGTTGCGCTACCGGGGAGACTCCTTTCTTCCTTATGTATGGCGGTGAGGCGGTCCTCCCCTCCGAGCTCACTCTAGGCTTCCCTCGGGTGCATGCCTACTCTGAAGGTGAACTGGAACAGCAAAGGCGCGACGACGTCGACTATTTGGAAGAGCGCCGGTGACGTGCTGCCGTTTGAGCAGCCCGCTACCAGCAAAGCCTGCGGCGCTACCATCAGCGTCACATCCGGGCCCGGTCTCTCGAGGTGGGGGATCTAGTTCTCTGACACATCCAATCGCGCGAAGGAAGGAATAAACTGTCCCCTATGTGGGAAGGCCCCTTTACCGTGATCGGTGTCCCGTGAGAAGGCTCCTTCTGGTTGGCTGCAGAGGATGGGCAGCCGCTCCCCAATGCGTGGAACATCGAGCGCCTGCGCAAGTTCTTCCCATAGATGGCCATGTATGCAGGTTCAGGTCAACTAGGCCGGGGACTTCCCCCCCACCCAAGTTGACCGGGGGCTACCACTAACTGGGTAAGTCACCCAACCTTGTAAAAATTATCAATACAATACATATATCAATGTGCCATTCTTATGTCAAATTTCATTTTTTCTGGATTCCATATGTTTAATCTGTCTGGTGAGGTGCTCGATTGTGCGAGAAAAAGTTCGCTCTCTCTCATTTTCCCTGTAGATAAAAGAATCCCGATCGGTATGCGCGCGGGCAGTTGCCGCTGACTTACGTCTGTCGTGGTAGGTTGTGGTGTTTGGTGTCGTGGTAGTCTCCCGAGCGTCACCGAGTCCCTGGGGTTCTCGGGTAATCCTATCGCTCGAGCTGCTCGAGTAGTCCGGAGCCTAGACCCCAGGGGCGGGCTGTCGGTGCTCGGTCTGGTCTGTCATACCCGGGCGCCACCGAACCATAGGACCTCTGGGTTATGTCTCTGCCTATTTTGTCTGCCGGTCTGGGTATTTGAGAGGTCTCGGGTCGAAAATGAGAGCAGTCTATAATGAGTACCGCACTAGCAGAGCGCACCAAGCAAACAATTTTTCTATTTTTCTCATGTCATAGATCGACAATCAAAAGCAGAAGCAGCTTGACCGCGAGGGCCTCAGTGCCCAGGTCGCTGCTCGGCCCTAGGTGTCCTTGGGTGGTCCTACTGCTCATGCATGAGCGGTTGGGATCGCCTGATCCCGGGCCCCCCTTGCGGCCCCCCGTTCTTGGGCACCCTAGTCGTGGGGACCAAGTTCCCGGGCACCCCGAGCTCGGAGCGCATGCCTCTCCTGGATCGGTTGGCCGAAAAGCTGACAGTTGTTCGGTGAGTGGTTAAATTCATATGAATTTACATTCAGTAATATATTGTTCCCGAGTTGTCCTCGGGGCCCTCGTATTCTAATCTGTTCGGTGAGATGGTCTCCTCGCGCACAAAACCCTGCCACGTGTCCGCTTTTCCCGGAACGACAGAACAGACAATAGAAAGGTGTACCATACGTACGGCAATGTCTGACCGAAGTCTTTCATGGTGGTCGTGGTGTTCGGTCCGCTTAAAAGGCCCCGGGCACTACCGAGCCTCTAGGGTTCTCGGGTTATCTCACTGCTCGAGCGGTCGGGAGCCTAGACCCTAGGGGCGGGCTGTCGGTGCTCGGTCCGGTTCGTCCTAGCCCGGGCACCACCAAACCGTGGGGACTCTTGGTCGCATTCCCACCCGCACGTGTCTCCAGTCTACCTGTTTGAGTGGTCGCAGAGTGGGAAAGTGTTCACTGGTCATGGCATGCTCCGTGCTGGATCGATCTATCTCTCGAGCAAGGGAGTTTGTGCCTTTGTCTTTTGACTTAGCCGCTGCGGACTTGCGAGGGCTCGGGGGCTAAACGCGCAGAGAAGGCCTCACTGCTCAAGCGACGAGTGGTCGGGGCGACTTCGTTCTCGGGGAGGGAAAGGTCGGGCTTGGTCTGACTGAGTACTCCTCGGGGCATCAAGTGAAAAGAACAGAAACTTCATCAAGTACTCAGAAGAACACTGGAGTTGTGACCCCAAAGAAAGGCTTCCATTATATTCACAAGAAAGGACAGCTATTCTGAGGGATCACTCCCATATTTACATCAAGTCAAAGAAAAAGAAAATTACAAAAGCCTAATCTAAGTCGGAGCCCTCGGGGGATAGCGGGGCCTCCTCGCTGCTGCTCCCCGGGTCCGAAATCGCTGGCGCCTCTCGCGTGAAGCAGGCCGCCACCTCGGTGGTGGCGCCCCGAACTGCCTCCCGGGCGGCCTCCTCTTCGGCTTCGACCACCCCTTCCCGAGCTGGTTCCAGCGGGAAGTTCAGGTCCCAGCTTCGGTAGCAGGCCAGGACATGCTCGGCAATTGCCTGGGCCAAGCCTCGTCCTTCCCGGGTGGCTAGCTCCTGGACGGCCTGGGGGAGCGCCTCGAGGCACTGGCTGATATCTTTGAAGCCAAGAGCGAAGCGGCCGATAACCGTCCCCTTCACCTCCACCTGGACTCGCCCAAGCCCGGCCACCCTCATAGACCTCCGTGCTTGCCGAAGGATGTCTTCCATCATCAGCTTCACGTTGGCCTGTTCGGTCTTGGCGGCCTCGAGCTCCTCCTTCATGCTCCGCAGCCGCTCCTCGAGGCTCTGTCCCCCAGCCGCGCCGGCCGAGGTGGCGCCGGGCGCTTGGGCTTCGGCCCGCTTCACCCGCTCTGCAAGGGCAGAAAGGGCCTGCTCGCGGGTGGTCAGCTCTGACTCCCACTTGGCGGCCCGCTCCTCCTGAGCAGCTGAGGCCACCAACACCTCGGCAGCCTCCGTCTCCCGGTGGACCAGCAGCTCCTCCCGGGCGTCCAGGTCCATCGCTGTGAGGAACCGTCCAAATAGTATTCTAATTAATCATCAGGACGATCATTATTCATAATCACAACCTCGACGATTAACCAGAATACCATTCCGGTAGTCCCGGCACGTGTTTTGTGCCCAGGATCGGAACACATGCCTTCCAACTCAAATATCACAACACAGTTTAATAGAGAGCAAATAATTAAACTGGATTACCATTGTTAAACAAGCAACTGCTTCCACAATTTACAACAAAAGAGGAACAACAACAACTACTATGCAGCGGAAGAAAAATCTATACAACAAAAGAGTATGGAGCCGTATGCCCTTAGGCTCCATACCAAAAGCGCCGGAGTTCGGAGTAGAAGGTGCTACTCCTGCCCGTCACCCTGATCGGCAGGCACAAAGTAGCCGAACACTGCCTCATCTTCGCTGACCTGCGAACCTGAAAGCAACTTAAGGGCATCACCCTTAGTACGAAGGTACTAGCAAGTCTTACACAGTATGAGTATATATATTCTCGACTCCAAGGATCATGCATTTAAAGCTGTAGCAAGGATTAAGACATGTTTAAGTTCATTAAGCGGTAAGTAACCTAGACTCTAGGTGTAAGCAACTGACTTAACCAACCACCGACTCAAACCCTGCCAACCAACTGATCAAAACAGATATATAACAACAAGTGTATAAAAGCAAACCATTCCCACCAAACCACCAACCACATACCGACCAAGCCACCCCAATCCAACCATGCCACAACCCACATCGAAACTCTACGACCAAAACATGGTCGCTCGGTGGAGATAAGCGATAGCGATGCTCATAACCGAGAGCGCGGCAGTTCGAACTGATTATACACCCTGCAGGGGGATACTCCTGGACCCACACGACACAGGGACCATACGGCTTGTGCCACCCGCTAAGATGCGCACAAGGGGGTACCCGTGACAACCTTTCCCAACCAGGCCCAACCATGTGGATCAACCATAGCTCGGCACGGCGGTATTAGAACTACTCCCCGAGCAAACTAATACCGCTAAAAGCCCGGACTCAAACCGGACTCACACCGTCTATGACGAGGCCCACATGACCACGTCTGCGAAGGTAATCGGCTCGCCTACCATTATATCAGCATGTGGTGAGTAAGGTATGTGCTAAAGCCGACTACACCGATGATCGGTGCTTAACCGGTGCAAGCGGTCTACGGTGTCCGGGTTCCCTCCCCGAACTGCCTGAGGACTCCTCGTGAGCAGATGACACCCCTAACACCGCCCACACCTCGTCTCAACTCACCACTCACCAAACCGACTCATCATCAACACAACCATAAGTGCGAACAAGTAATAAGTCCTAGGCTCGCGACAACGGTGGACGCCGTCGTCGACTTCTACCGGAAAGCCTAAGTACCACTAAGCATAGCGAACTAAAATTAGACCTCGATGACACCACTAGGCTCCTAGGAACAACACATGACACGTGACCGAAATGGGATAATGCATCGGCATAGGTTCTACCCAACTCAGTACCCGACACATGCAATGTATACATAAGCGTAGATAACATATTAAAATTTCAAGTAGACACGGTGCAATATGAACGATGCTTGCCTTGCTGCCCTGGATCAGAAAGGTGGGACGCCTCACGATCGCCAACGGCCTCCGGGATCGACGGATCGGCGTTCACTACAGAGAGCAACGCGTGCAATGTAATGAGCATGTATGAAATGCGACCATGTAAGAAAAATATGCTCCACAATACATGACAACATTATTCCAAGATCGTACTGTCCAAACCAGAATTTTCCAAGTGGTCTCAAAAAGTTTGGAGTTCCTACGAATTAACTACGAATTTTACAAGCTATCAGCTATCAGGAAAGCCTGATAAACCGTGCTCGGGGTGCCCGGGATGAACAGTACTCACGGGTACCCGGGGTGCTCGGGTGAACAGTACCCGGGATGCTCGGGTGAACAGTACCCGAGGGTCCTCGGGATCGACCGTGCTCGGGTGCTCGGGGTGAACAGTACAGGGGTGCTCGGGTGCTCGGGTGCTCGGGCGAACAGTACCGGGGGTCGTCGGGTGAACAGTACCCGGGGGTGCTCGGTGAACAGTACCAGGGGTGCTCGGGTGCTCGGGTGAACAGTACCCGGGGTCGTCGGGTGAACAGTACCCGGGGGTGCTCGGTGAACAGTACCAGGGGTGCTCGGGTGCTCGGGTGAACAGTACCCGGGGTCGTCGGGTGAACAGTACCCGGGGTGCTCGGGAGTGCTCGGGGTGACTGCGCTCGTGCTCGGGGTGAACAGTACCCAGGTGCTCGGTGAACAGTATCAGGGTGCTCGGGTGAACAGTGCCCGGGGTGCTCGGGTGAACAGTACTCGGCGCTACAGTAAAATCAGCCTCGCGCAGCTTCAGAACAGCAGCCATTACGAAAGGAAAAACTGGGCTAAACTAACCTGGGAGTCTCTCTAAATCAAAAGTAAAAATGCCTAGAAGGGTGTACAGGGTCTAGACTTTGCTCAACCGCCTAGCAACATGATTCCTAACTCAAATCCACATAAATCCTCATTTGTTCCCAGACTGCAGAACTTTAAGAACTTTGCAACCCTAGTTCCAAATTCAAGATCTATCCAACCAAAAATGAGCATACTTGCCATGGGAGCCTAGCAGACTCACCCAAGGTCCTTTGCTGAGGTTGGTGACCGCCAGTTGAAAGAGGAAACGACGGAAAATGGCTTGGAGAAGAGAGGAAAAACTGCTGCTTCCTTGCTTCTCCCAAAGAACACCAAACAAGTTCAGAACCAACTCGAATTCCTTCGGGGAAACTGAAAATGAATTGGATGGACGAGTAGTCCTTGAGCTGGTGGTCACGTGAGTACCACATACGTACCTTGATCTTGCTCCCAGAGGTAGGGATCCAAAGGGGAAAAAGGGAGCCTAAGAGAGAGAGTGAGAGAGACAGCCAACTCCAACTTGCTTCCTCAAAAAGCCTTATATGGTGGAGTGGGTGAGGAGTACGTATGGGCAAGTTTGAGGGGAGAGAGAGCTGTTGCCCACTTATAGAGAGATATTTTCCACCCAAGTGGGCCCCATTTACCTAGAGGAAAGTCCAGACTTGCTTCCAGCTCCTTTATTTCTCTTAGTTTTTCCTTCTCCCACCTCATTGACTCAAAGTGAAGTGCTCCAGTGACCCAAACTGGAACATGAAGCTGAAATTGCATGTTTTAGGATTAAAACACACAATTATGGATTTCGGGACGTGACAAACCTCCCCCCCTAAAAAGAATCTCGTCCCGAGATTCAGTACGAGTCGTGGAGAGAACGATGAGCACACTCATGTGAGAGATTCCAAATATGCCATATTACGACATCTTTCACAAGTCCTCAAAGAACTCAGGATACTCGGAGCGGAGCTTATCTTCCCGCTCCCATGTCGCTTCGGCTTCTGTATGGTGGCTCCATTGGACTTTCAGGAATTTGGTAGAATGGCGCCGTGTCTTGCGCTCGGCTTCATCCAAGATACAAATTGGTCGCTCACAATATGTCAAATCCGGTTGCAACTCTTGGGGTGCAATATCAACGACTTCCGTCGGGACTCGGAGACACTTCTTCAATTGTGACACATGGAACACATTGTGTACGGCGGAGAGAGATGGAGGCAAGTCCAACTGGTACGCAACCTCCCCACGCCGAGCAAGAATCTGAAATGGGCCAACATACCGAGGCGCCAATTTGCCTCGGACTTGGAATCGACCTGCTCCTACACGGCCTCCACGTAAATTTCTTCCAAGGCCTCTCACTCCGCCTCTAGCACTCGTTGGCAGCACGCGCCGCGACTACGCGGGCCTCAAAAAGGCGCCTCTCGGCAAGCCGCTCCCTCTCCACGGCAAGGGCGGCGTGGCTCGCCTCAAGCTGCATCCTCTCTCCCGCCACAGCTGCCTTCAGCCCCCTGATCACCTCCTGGGCACTCCCTAGCACGGCTGGGAGGGGTTCGGCAGGCCGGCTGGGCGACAGCCGGGCGCTGGGTCCCCTGTGAGCCCCTCCGAGGGGCTCGGGGTCCCTAAAAACTGCCTTGCATGCACCGCCCACGACGAGGTCGTCCGCCCCACGTTCGACGCGCTTGGGGCGGGCTCGGCCGGTGCCAGTTGTTCAGGCGCGGCCTCCGCCATCGGCTCGGAGTAGGCCGGCGCCTGTGGCTCTGCCTCGACCGGCGCGCTCAGCCGCTCTGGTTCCACTGGTGCGCTCGGCTCAAGCGCGCTCGGCTCGAGGGCTGGAGCCGGCCTCGGCACCTCTGACCGTCCTTGGTCTCCGGCGACACCCGTAGGCGGCCTGCAAAAGAAAAACATGGTCAAACTCCGAACTCACTCTGGGCAAGGCATGCTCAGGAAAAAAGGGGGGAAACTTATGCAGGTTTGGGTCTCCGGTATTGCCACCTTGATTTCGGGATCTTGTACCCCGGGCTCGACGACGTCGGCCAGGAATCCTCCCTCCTCCTCTTCCGCGGGGGGCTCTGCGGGGCCGCCGCGCGATCTCCGGGCTCCAGACCAGGCCCAAGCAGATCAAGGTCTGGTTCCAGAACCGCAGATGCCACCCCCGCCGACAGCCCCGCGCTGGACGATTGACCGTCCCGGCCTCCCTCCTTCTCGCCAGGCGACGGTGACGGCGGGGACGTCGGCATAGGAATAAAAGTCCAGGGGCGCTTCCCTCTGTCCCCCGGCGCTGTCGCCGCCCCGCTACCGGCGGCGCTTCCTTCTCCGGCCTGGCGCCTGCAGCAGCCCCACCACTGGCCTGCGGCCTACCGCCCGCGGCGCCCGGGCCACTGGTCTGTGCCGGACTGCCCGCGGCCTCCTCGCCGGCCGCCTCGTCCACCCCGGAAATCTTGATGGTCCCGGGGTTCCGGTGCCCTGGCCGATCGACCAGCCCCTGGGCGTCGAACTCCGACAGCTTCGCTTGCAGCGCTATTCGGTCCGGGTCAGCGCAGAGCGCTAGCTCCTTCCAGGGAAGCTCTGCCTGACTCAGGTCGTGCACCCCGATCACCACCCGGAGTTGGCCCCTCAGCGCCGCTCTGTCCAGGTCCCACTCCGAGCTGATCTGGGTCCGGGTGATGTCCTGGGGGCCGGTGTACAACCAGCAGGGCCGGGCCCGCTCCCGTAGAGGCGCCAGGCGGCGGCGCAGGTAGTTCGCCACCACCATCACCGAGGTAAGCCCAGCCTAGCGCAGGAAGTCGATGCGCTCCAGGACCGGCTCCATCCGCGCGTCCGCCTGCAGCGGCACCTCCCAGGTCACCTTCTGGGGCTCCGTCGCCCTCTCCGGCAGGGTCAGACAGTAGTGGGGGCTGACATCGACATAGAACCAGTCGCGCCGCCAGTCCTCCCTCTTGCTCCGCAGCACCTGGGCAATGTACTGCTCCCCTAGGCCGTCCAGCAGCCGGAAGTTGCAGCAGCCGACGACGTCCGTGGTGGAGAAGCCCCTCTTCTTCCCAGCCGACCGCAGCATGAAGAAGTGCTGGAAGAGTGTCACCGATGGCAGCACCCCCACGAACATCTCGCATCTCGCAGAGGTGGGCGAAGACCGCCAGGATGACGACAGAGTTGGGGTTGAGGTGCACCAACTGGATCCCGAACGTGTCGAGGATCTGAAGGAAGAATGTCAAAAACAGCGGCACCAGTCCGGCCGCCACGAAGGAAGTGAAGAGGACGATGCACTCCGGCCGGTTCGTCACTGGCAGGAAGCTTTTCGGCGTCACCACCGAGGCCCCCCGCTGGCCCTCGGGCACCATCAGCTTCCGCACCTTGTATGCCGCCTCCTCGTTCACAAGCCAGGACTCCGGCAGCACGCTGTCAGGTGTCTTGTCATGGCGGCTTCCTCCCACTCTCAACATCTTGTCAGGGTGGGGGATGATCTGGATGGTGGGGGAAGAGGGGTGCTCTGATCGCCTAAGGAAGGTTTAGGGCTCAGGAGCGCAAGTAAGACAAAGGCTTGTTCGCAAAGATGGCAAAAAGGGGGGCACGGTTCGCTCCCCTCCTCCTTTTATACTCCAAGGAAATTCAAACGTCGCCTGTCGTGGTGCGCTCGGCGAGACAGTTTCCTCAGCCAGCGCAACCGTCAGGCGATTCTCCCTCAGGCCGTGCGGTTGTCAGTAGTTGCCAGGAGTATTTTTCTCGGTTTGCGCAGTTGCCACGCGCACCACCTGCCTTGTTATCACGCGCCGCCCGTCCCGTTACCACGCGCCTCGGGAGTCGGCTGGATACGAGTCCGCTCAACTCCTCGTCGGGCCGTACCAGAAGCCCGGACCGGAAGGGCCAATGTCTAAGAGCGCGCCGCGTGGCGTCGATGCTGGGTTCGGCCTCGTTGACGACGAACGGCCCATCCGCAGTCTCTGGGCCATCACCTGCCAATGGGCCCGGGGCTGCTGTCGGTGAATCAGGAACCGGGGGTCCCCGAATCCCGAGGCTGGGCCAGCAATCCGCCACGTGGCGCCATCCCGCGGGGTCTCCCCCACGAGATAAAAAAGATTAAGTCCCGGGAGAGGGCGCTTGGGGCCACAGTCAGTGGTCCCTAAGTACTCAAGTTCCCCGATGATCTGCGAAGTCTATGTGACGGGAAGAAAGTGCTTGGGGAGGTATACGGTGACCCCCGAGCACCCGAGTCCCCCGATGACCAGGAAAGCTAAGTACCGGGAGAAGTGTGCCCGGGGCCGCGAGCGGTGACCTCTTGGGCACCCAAGTATTCCGAGGACCCACTGAAGGAAGTTCCGGGAGAGAGTGCTTGGGACTACGTGCAGCGGCCCCCGAGCACTCGGTCCCTCGAGGATCCGTACAAGCGTGCCCGGGAGAGAGTGCTCGGGGAGGTGAACAGTAGCCCCCGAGCACGCAGTTCCCCGAGGATCAAGAAAGGGCATTCTCGGGAGAGAGTGCTCGGGGAGGTGAATAGTGACCCCCGAGCACTCGGTTCCCTTACGACTCAGAAAGTCCCACACAGTGGCCCCCGCAGGGGCCCACTGATGAGGTGTTAGCCAGTCAAAGGCCCAAGGCCGCATTTAAAGAGCGCACGTGGCCTGTCACCTCCAACTGCTCCCACCACACTTGGTGTCAGTTCCTGCCACATTCTGGCAGAAGGGCGTGGGGTCATTAAATGCACGGGTCCCATCACGTGCCATCCGGCCCGTCTCGGGATATCATCGTGAGGGCCGAGGCGTTCCGTCTGCCGTGCTGCTGTGGCAGGAGAACAAGACGGGACGGGCACATCGGGCCACTCTACGGCTGCCCGGGGGGCCCTCTCCACGGCGCCTGTTGCCAGTGCATTTATGGTGATGGATGACCGGGCGTGGGGCGCATTTTCCACCCCCAGTCACTTCGCACAGAGGCTATGAGGACGCCCTTTCCATTTATGGTGCCTTGGAACTCATGCCCCCCCCGTTCGGGGCACGCTACTGCCGGCGGGTATTTAAAGCCGCCGGCAGCACGGACAAAGACAGGCTCTGAAGTGAATCAATCGCTCACAAGTAGACAAGCTTTAAAAGACAGGTTGGAAAATCCCAGAGGAAGTAAGTAGCAAAGAGAAGAGAAGATCGAGAGTACCCAAAGCCAACAGATACACACAGACCGAAGAACAAGGAGCCTTCAGGCTCTAGGATAGACAAACATTCTTGTAACCAGCAACATCCTAGAGGGACATTCTCAGGGCATTTATAGTATCCATACAAGAGTAGGGTGTTACGCCTCTGTGCGGCCCGAACCTGTCTAAACACCAGTGCATTTACTTCGTTCCGCATTAGATCATTCCACCCCGCCGGCCATCGCATTTATCCCTATTTATTTCTCTGGCGAACATATTCAGGATCATCCCCCCGGTCGAATCCCTAAAAAGGGGTCCCTCAGGATCCCTACGACAGAAGTTAACCCTCCGACAGGCACCGACTGGAAGACACGCTCCTTAGAACACTAGGTCGTCGTCTTGGAAATCCTCAAAGTCTTCCACTGAGCAGCATATGTTTTTGTAGGAGAAAGCAAGGGTGAGCACATAATGTACTTAGCAAGTGTGGGAAAAAAATGACATGCAGGCTTATATCAAGAATAGGCTGACACAAGGTTTTATTTGCGTAAATGCGAGTAATGAAAACACATTTGGACTCAAAAGCATTAGACAAGAATTAAATGAATGTAACCCAACAATCCATCATCTAGCATACAAGGTTCCACACCTTGCATACCACAACCGTCTAGTACTCCCTGTACTAAGATCAAAACCACACCATCTAGTACTCCCTGTACCAGAACCAAACCAAACCAAACCAAACCACCATCTAATCATGTGAGGATCCAAGTCCCTCATATCCGTGAGCACGGCTGTTATAACAGTTTTACACTCTTCAGAGGTTGTCCAACTTTACCCACGAGCCAGAGAATTCCATGTTGCCGTGTTTGCAAGACACTTAACACACGCCAGTGGTGTGCCGCTAAGAATCACTGTATGACACTTTTCACTAACCAGAGACTAATCCAGTGTGTGTCTGCCCACTAGGTTTCACTGCCAGGTTTTACGCAAGCAAAGTTCCTACCCAGAAGCCCCCTTTTGTGCTGACCCAACGCACACTGGACAGACTCTAATCAGTATGTCACGCCTTACCCATATCAGCCTCGTGGTTGGTACGTTACTTCTTGGGTTGTCGCTCCACGAACCGGTCCTTACTTAGGTTACTTGAGCAAACACTAATCCAATGTCATAACCATGACAACTATCACCAACATCCCTATGCTCAAGACCTAAGGTTCCATGTTGCTAAAACATCATCATATTAACCATCATTACTACATATGTTCATTAGTAAAAATTATGACACTTCCGAACATCCCAAAAGCAAGGCTAAGCAACCTATCCATAAAAGACTCCTAACCATAACCCATCTAGGTTCCAAGGGATGATAAGGGAATATCTAGGGAAAAACCCTAACATAGGTGACTACCCATCATATTGACACACATTGCATGCAGTTTTGTAAAACAAAACATTTAAAAACGTAGGTTCAATATGATCAAGGACACTTGTCTTCTCATTCCTACTGCTCAGTCTATTCTTGCTCCTGATCTTGATGTTCTTCATATTGATCCGGGATGTTATCGGCTAATCACACAATCACCGGCAAATAAACAAACAAGATACACTAAGAACAGAGCACAAAATAAAAGAACAACAAGATAAAAACTAGCTAAAAAGAAAGAACACTGAAAAACGAATCCATCGACGCAAGAATCGCTTAAATCGGAGTTACGATGAAAAAGTTAGAGCTAAAACAAGTCTAGGGTTAAATCTAGAAAAAGAAAAGGGCCTAAATTGAATTAACAAAAAGTTCAGGGACCTTTTTGTAAAAATAGAAGGACCTAAATGTAAATATGAAAAAGTATAGGGACCTAACTGCAAAAAGATAGGGCTCTTTTTGTTATTTCAGAAAAGTTCAGGGGCTAAATTGCAAAATTACCAATTAAAGGAATTATCTAGGATTTTTGGAATTATCTTTGTACTGGAAAAGCTTGAATTGCTGACTGAGTTGGCATGGCTGACATGGCACGATGACAGGGATGACACATCAGCATATATGTCAACGTGGCAAGATGAGGTGGCAGAGTATTGCTGACTGGTTTAAGTGGACAGGTGGCGGCATGGGATTGGTGGCTTAAGGGGTATAAAGGGTGATCTAATCTGGGCCGTGCGAACTAGATCGGACGGCTCAGGACAGATGGATATCGATGGGGAGGGAGTTCACGGCGGAGCCGAGCTCGGGCACGGCGGCGACACGCCGGAGACAAGCGCTAACCTCGTCGCCAGCCTCGGATCACGATGACAAGCGGCAGAACACGACGAGATGGTAACGGCGATCTCGTTTTGGAGCTTACCGAGGGCAGCGCGGCACAGGAAGGTGGTCGGCGACGGAAGGGGGCGGCTGCTGCTTCGGGAACTGGTCGGAGAGGGCGCTCCGGCGATCTATCAGCGGTGGCGAGGGCCGAAAAAGCTTCGGGTGGGTCACGTGGTTCCGATGGTGGGCTCGGAAGGCTCTGGGATGCTCGGGATCGGCGGGGCGGCGAGCTCGTGCAATGGCGGCGGCTATGGCGTCGGCAGCGAGATGAATCTATCTCGGCGAGAAGGCTCGGTTTCGACGAGTTGGTGATGGGAACTGATCGAGGGGGATCGGGCTAGCTATATAGGCGGGTTCGGAAAGGCGGGGTGCGCTAGGACTCCAGGGCAACGGTGGATCGACTCAGACACGGTGGCGGGGAGTTGTATCCGAGCTCAAATCCGCGATTTCCTTAGAGATAAGGCCAGCTAAAGATAAAGGGGATTCCGAGGATTTGATTTGACTGCTTTCTAGAAGTTCTCGGGTTCGGTTTGGGCTTGGATTCGGACGGAAAATGGCGGCCGGTGCATTCCCGTGTCTGCGTCGGAGTCCGACTGAGGAGGAAGAAGGTCCTGACATGCGGGACCCGCATGTCAGCGGCTCGGGTGAGGCAACTCGGCGCACGGGCTGGCACGCAGAGATGGGCCGAGGCAGGCGGCCCGGGTGGGAGGGGAGGTCGGCGGCGACTGGGCCGAAAAGGGAAAAGGCAGCCCGGTAGAGGTTTTATTCTTTTTCTTTTTCCTATGAATTCAAAATCCAAATTCAAATTCAATATCTAGGCAAAAACTCTTCAAATAAATTCATCAAAAATAAAATAAAATACTACTTGCCTAAATCAGCATGAATGCAAAATATTCACTTATATTCTATGTCATTTATATCTTCTTTCATATAGAATAGGGTTTTCTCTCTTTTAAAATATTTAAACTCATTTTGAACTTATCAAATATTGAGAAATTTTAGAATTGGAAAAAAATTAGGTGTTACAGCTTCTCTTTTTTATATATATTTTTATACTGCATATATGATGGCAAATAAATACACTATCGAAATCTACAGAACAATACCTACAAATTTTGTAGAGAAAACATATTTTTATTCTGCCATTAAGGTGACCTAAACGGCAACTATAAATAGGCTTCATAAACTATCTGAAAATTCAGGCAACAAGATTAATATTTTTATATCTACTAAAACATACATACAAAAACTCTCAAAATTCATGATGACACATAGAATTTCATCATCAACAACTTTTTATAGATTTGATCTTCATAAATGTCATTATTAAGCTCTAACCAAGGTTTAAACATTCATTAGCATAATCTATCAACAAATGATAACAGCAAATTCAGAGAACCATAACTGGAGTTCTACGTAAACAAAAGTTGCACACTTTACTAATATGGAAAACTAATGAAAATTACTACAACTTTGTCTACAGGTGGCCGAACTGATTCTACGATTTAACTCTTCCAGAAATAGTTCCATCTATTACTGATCAGATTTCATAAAAAAAAACAACTAACTTCAAATGACGATTTCTTCCAAACCGTCCAATGAATTGCCACCAAAATTGGCTGAAAGCTAGAGCCCACTGTTATCTAAACCTTTCTAAAAGGAATCATTATTTTATCATGCCTCTAACAAAGAGAAAAACTTGCCATAGGCGAATTTCCCAATCTATACAAACTGCAACTCGCGAAACAATTGAATGGCGCAACGACACCACATCCCTTCAATTCCCCAGGCTATAGCTCGACCAAAATATGTATAAACAACAGGGATTCATCCATGGGGACCTCACCTAGGGTTTCCCCAAGAAAACAGTGAAGGCAACAATGATCCTTACGGTGTTCTCGAAGCGTTTCCTGCGGCCCTGTCCTTCCTTTCCGTTGTTCCTTCTCTCCTCTTTTCCTCTTATTTCTACTGTTTGGCAATGTAGCACGTCCCTGTAGCATGCGTTACTGTAGCAAAATGGCTTCTAGGGTTGGGGAAAAGGGGTGGCTATCCAAGGAGGGGTGGTTAAATATGGGGGAAATGGTGGGGCGGCATGGGCCAACGAGAAAAAGGCTGGATGGGCTCTGGCCCATGTTGGTTTGGTCCACCCTGGTCCATTCTATTTTATTTATTCCGTTTTAATGAAATAACCGTTATGTTTTAATTCATTTACCATGATCTGCCCAGAACAAAAAAACTGAACAACTAACCCAAAAAATGTCGTTTCAACTTTTATGGCATTACAAAGCATATGTAGTCAAGGGAAAAATTCTGAGATCAGACTGAAACTGATATGGACCAATATACCAATCAGCATGTTTAATTTCAGTAGCACAACCGAGAGTTCCCCCTCCTGCTACTTGAACCTTGATTGGGTTGGAGAGAGAAGTGGCATTGGGCAGTAATCGAGCAATATCTTCACTAATAAACATGTTTGAACTACCTAAATCCACCAGAATTGTGAGTAAGATGTCTTGTATTTGACCCACTGTAACAGCCCATTTTCAGTTTTTCTAGAATTTAAATAACTTGAAGAAATAAATAAAATAAGTCAATTAAAATTTTGCTTAGATTTAAATTTTCTTTAGTTTTCCCCTCGGTGTGTTTGTTGTTTTTCTTTTTGTTTTGTCGGTTCCTTGGTCTTTCCTTGATTTCTATGGGTTTTCTTAAATAAACTTTAATCAGGAAGTATAAAAGATAAAAGAAAAACCCTTAAAGGAAACATGGGACGAAACCCCTCTTCTCTCCCACTTTCTTCTCTCCCGCGGCCCATCTCCCCTTCGGTCGGTCTGCATCTTTCTCCCTCCCTCTCTTCTCTCCCATTGGGCTGGCCAAAAACCCGTCTCACCCGAAGCTCTTTTTCTATTCTCTCCGAGCCTATTTGCTCTATGGTTCGCACCATCCCCCTTGGGCTGGGCCGCCGACCTACCTCCTTTCCTAACCTCCCTCCTCTGCTCACTCTCGCTCACTACAGCTGGGCCCCATAGGTTAGCCCTGTCTTTAAGCTCGAGAAGGTGTCTCTATTCCCCATCCGAAAAACCAACCAACAACGGTTCATGGCACCAAATCTAGGATGGATATGAGAGGAAAGTCGATTTGATCTCTATCTCCAACCGAAAGTCATTCAAACGTGAAACCAATCAAGATTCAAACTCGCCACCACCCAAAACCCTAACTGACTTGACCCTATCCCCTGTCGCCCCTCGACTATATAAGAGACCCCATAGACCTTCCTAGTAGCATCCCAAAGCTCGGCCGCACCACCGCTAACCTGACGTCTAGGAGCTTTCCTCAACACTGACCAAAGCTTTTCACCACGTGGCACCATCACCAAGGCACTGCGTGACTTTCCATCATTTGGTTCTCTCTCAAACCAGATCGATGAAGTCCCTTAATCGTATTCTGCTGCTCGCCGGAGAGGATCTACCGCTGAGGCCGATGATTTCTAGTTGTGCGCCACCGCGGGGAGGGGCGTGCTGCCACTCTACACACCGGAGACCAAAGAGGTGAGAGTCCAACCATCCGATCCCAAGTGTACGATCAAGATTAGATCTAGTAGTATCCCTTCGTTCCCTTAAATCGTAGCCGTCTGATCTACCTTGTGTGGCTGTGATTAGATGGCAACATACCCCTTCGGTCCGTTGCACTAGAGCCGCTCGATCTCTGATTTGCAGTCCCAATTTAATGAACTTCAACCTAGTTAGCTATGCCTTATTAGTGCCATGTTGTCTCCTACGTTAGTAGACACATCAGTGCCACCTCACCAGCCTTGCCTATGTGTCAAGCCCAGTTAGCAAATCTTTTCTTTTTTTTTAAGTCCTCTGTTGACATCATGCTGATGAAATAATTAGGTTTTTTTGTAGAAAAATAATTATAATACACCTAGTAATTAGTAAATAGTTGTTATAATGTTTTCTTTAGCAAAATAAATCTTTATAATTCTAATAAATTTCAAAAAAATCCTAGATAACTCCAGAAAATTCCTTTTCACCTAGTTTCTCTTGTCCTTGATCTTTTGCCCTATTTTAATCTTCTAGGAGTCCTATCTTATCCGTCATAGCTCTGATTTGATCGGTTCCTTCGCTAAAATTTGCCAAAAAAAAATCCTAATCTACCTAATCATGTCGAATTTGAGTGTGATTTGGTTCTTGGTGTTTATTTGCTTGTCTTTCGCTTGTTTTTGCTAGTAGTCATTGATGTCTCGGAGGAAGAGCTAGGAGGATTTCAAGACCAAGTATTTGAAGACTCCATTGAGTATCAGGAAGGCAAGTTGTCCTTGACCATATTGTACTCATGTTTTCAAAATATTTTCTTTTACAAAATTGTATGCTAATAATACTGTTGAGAACCCCAAGCTAGGCTATACCTTAGTTTTCCCTTATTATCCTTATTGCCATGGTTTTGGTGGGTTGATGGATGGGTACATTGTGCTTAGCCTTGCTTTGGGATGGTGTTAATCATAATTGTTCAAATATACCTAATAATGGTCTTATGCAACTATGATAAAAGTGATGAAATAATGTTTTGTTAGCAACATGGACTTAGGATTTAAGCAAGTGGTTTGGAAGAGACCAGTATGGGTTGCACGGATGGGTTGGTGTAGTCTTGCTCAAATCAATTAAGGACCGGTTCATGGTGTCATCAGACTTACCTTTATAGTACGACCATAAGCCAAATATGGGATTGGCCTAGCCAATTAATTAGTTGCTTTGTCGACATAGTGTAGACCAGGTAGGGGTGTAGAAACAGAAGGGTGAACTTCCCGGAACTATCTGGTACAAGACAGGGCCTCTGGTGTGGAGAGTATACTCCCACATGGGTGAAACCTTAGTGGGCATGCATATGTTGGGAAACGCTTTGTAAAGGTCTAGCTAACACAGGCAAAATGAAGAATCATGACTTGTGGATAAAGTGTACAATCTCTGCATAATGTAAAACTGATTAATCAGACATGTTCATGGTCAAGAGCAGCAAGAAAAAGCCACACATGATTATAACTTGATGGTTCGGTATGGTTTTGGTCAACCTTGGTAGTGGGAACAATGGTTGAGGTGGTTGGTGTTGGTCAACCTTGGTGGTGGGAACCGTGGTTGAAGTGGTTGGTTCTTCGGTTAAGTCAAGATGGTTGAAATCGTGAGGTTGTTATTTATTTACCGCTGTTCACTTAATAAAATACTCACTTTTTAACTATTTTTAAACAAATTCTACTTTTATACAAACAAGCTCTGTTAGCTTTATCCTTACTTTATGCCTTATATGCATTTTCCCATAACTTGCGGAGTACAAGACATATTCACACTTACTATACTCAAACCATACTCAGTTGGGGAATATATGGAGGACTTCACCAAAGATGGTGCATTCTAGGGCGGTGTTCTCCATCGATTGCCAGTGAAGTTGCCCAATGAAGAAGACATTGCGTTGTTTCCGTTGCTATTTTATCTGCTTCTTTGATCCTCAAAGGTCACTATATGAAAAACAGAAAAAGGAGGCACAATTTAGTGACGGGTCATAGAAGGATCTGTCGCTTATGTAGCCTCAGGTTGGGACTCGACCATGAACCATCACTTATGAAAGGTAATGGGTTTTACCCCTCACTGATGATATTAGTGATGGGTCATAACTACAGCCGTCACTAATGTGGTCACTAATGTATAACACATTAGTGACGGGTCTCCCTAGGCCAGTAATCAGTGACGTGTTGTAACATCACCTGTCACTTATGACCTGGCATTAGTGACAGGTTTCCCTAGTCCAGTCATCAGTGACGTGTCATAACATCATCTGTCACTTATGGCCAGGCATTAGTGATGGGTTATGTTATGACCCATCACTGATGACTCAGCTTTGTTATTAGAGCTAGCCAACTACTGCGTGCCCAGCAGTTACAGAGCTAGGTCTTGGCACCAACTTCTGGTGATTTTCTTTGGATCTGCTAGAGACTCTCTAATATCTTGTTGATTTGAAGTTTGAATTATTGCTAGGTCTTTGAAGGTTTGCATCTTCCCCTTTCCTCCTCTAACCCCTATTTGGTAGATTTTTGTACTTTGAGTTGTAATCAACCATTTTGCATTTGTATCCAAAATCTTAGTACAAGTGAGTTGTATTTATGTTAGATTTGATACTTGGTTTTCTCGGTCTACCGTGAGATGCCACAGATCTAGTGTAATCATATGGAATTTTTAATCACAGGCTTAATCACACAATTAAGGTAATTGTTAATGCAGGATGAATGTTTTTACATTGTAGATAGTGGATAGAAGTTGGATGTACCTTGAGACCCGAACTTGTCTGGAGTACCTGAGTGGGGTGAAGTATTTCATGAGTGTTGCGTTGGCGGATATGAAAGATCAGGGTAAAACGGTAATGTATTGTCCATGTTACGATTGTAGGAATGATAAGAAATTCCCAAAACCAGACAATGTCCATGCACACTTGGTATCTGTATTAAAGAGAATTATACATGTTGGAACAAACATGGCGAGGAAGGCCTTAACGAAGGAGTTATGGATTGGGGCCTTCAAGCCAATAGTGTGGATCAAGGACTCACACCTGGTGATATGGATCATAATCTCAGGGACGAGAACATATTAGGTTTTAATAATAATGATCTCGGGGATTTTGTGGAGAATGTGGACCAGATGGCGCGGGATGTCGAGCGGCACGACAAGTATAATAATGATGAGTTTGCTAAATTCTAGGAATTTATGCAAGATTCCAAGGTGCCCCTTTATCCTAACTGTAAGAAGAAGTACATGTGGCTATTTGGGGACCTAAAGCTTCTACAGCTGAAGGCAACCCATGGTTGGACTAACAAGAGCTTCAAATTATTGCTGGACCTGCTAAGGGATATGCTACCATAGGGGAACTTGGTGTCCGAGGGCTTCTACGACGCGAAGAAGATAATTTGTCCTTTAGGACTGGAAATAGAAAAAATGCATGCATGTAAGAAGGGTTATATCTTGTTTTGTGGAGAGTATGCAGAGCTGGATCAATGCCCCGTTTGTGGAACCGATCGATATAAGCATAGAAATGATGGTGGTGACAGGGATGGAGGCAAGAAAAGTAAAGGGCCTCCTAGGAAGGTGGTGTGGTATTTTTCTATAATTCCCCGTCTAAAGTGATTGTTTGTCGACAGAAAGGAGGCCTAATTGGTGCGTTGGCATAAGGAGAGTCATAAGAACGACACAATGGCACATGGCTGATTCTGCTCAGTGACAAACTATTGATTCTATATTTCGTTGGTTCGTTGAAGAATTGAGAAATATTAGGTTTGCTATGAGCGCAGATGGTATGAATCCATTCGATAACATGAGTACCTCACAAAGCACCTGACATGTTGTATTGTCGATCTACAACCTTCCACCTTGGCTTTGTAAAAAGCAAAAATACATTATGTTGTCAATCCTGATATCAGGACCGAAACAACCTAGCAACAATATCGATGTCTACCTGAGGCCTTTAGTCGATGATCTTAAGAAACTCTGGTCGGATGGCGTCGAGGTTTGGGATCAGTATAAGCAAGAGTACTTTACCTTGCACGCCATGTTATTTGCCGCCATCAATGATCTGCCAGCACTTTGCTTCTCAGGAAAGAGCGAAAGGAAAGGTGAAGTTGTCCCCATTGCTTAGATGACACATGCAGTTTGAGGTTGAACAACTCAATGAAAATAGTGTACATGCGGTATCAATCTTTCCTTCCCAGGAAGCACCCATACTGAAACATGGACAAGCGGTTCGATGGCACAAGGAAGAAAGCGTTACCTCCAAGGTATTTCAACGGGGAAGATGTCCACAATCAGGTTAAGAATATCAATGTTGTCCTTGGCAAGCGAAAACGATCCTCCAAGGATGATGAACAAAAATGAATGTGGACATGCATATAAAGAAATCAATACTATTTGAGCTAGAGTATCGAGAAAAATTAGATGTTCGCCACTCTATCAAAACATGCATATAAAGAAGACTATCTGCGAGAATCTGGTCGGTACATTGCTCCAAATAAAGTGAAAAAGAAAGGATCATGATTACGCACGAGCTGACCTTGAAGAAACGGGCTTAAGGACGGAGCTTCATGCACATGATATGGACAAAGGAAAATACCTACCCCAGCAGTTATCACTCCAAGAAGATGAAAAAAGAATTATGTGAGTTCTTGCACAGTGTGAAAGTTCCCTCCAGTTACTCATCCAACATCGCAAGACTTGTTTCGGTGAATGAGCTGAAAATAGATTTTGCCATGATGAAGTCCCATGATTGCCATGTGATGATGACGTCACTGCTTGCGGTAGCTATTAGGAACATCCTCCCAATTAAGGTTCGTGAGGCTACCCTAAGCCTGTGCTTTTTCTTCAATGCAATTGAACAAAAGGTGCTCAATCCAGGCTCACTGGAGGAGCTAGAAAAAAGACACTTTGAGGCTCTATGTATTCTTGAGGTGTATTTTCCACCATCCTTTTTCGATATCATGGTCCATCTCATTGCTCACCTTGTGAAGGAGATACACTACATTGGCCCTGTATTCCTGTATCACATGTTTCCATATGAGGGATTTATGGACATTCTCAAGTCGTACGTAAGGAATCGAGCATTTCCTGAGGGATGCATCATGTAGGGTTATGCAACGGAGGAGGTATTAGAGTGGTCTGTTAATTACATTGACCCAAATAACCCAACTGGCATGCCTAAGTCTAGCCATGAGGGGAGGCTCGCAAGTGTAAGGGTCCTAGGGAAGATGGCAATAATTCATGATGCGAAGGCATATGACCAAGCCCATTTCCTCTTGCTGCAACAAATGAGCGAAGTGTGCCCATATGTCGATGAGCACAAGCAGATGCTACTTGAAGAGAATCCAGGGCAGACTAAAGTTTGGGTTGCGAGGCAACATATGCAAAGGTTCACCACTTGGTTCCGAGATCGAATCAAACAATCGAGTACTCCTATAAGTGCTCTGATGAAAAAAAATTGGTATCGGACCTATATACACAATTATGACATATCAAGGGTACGATGTAAATGGATACACACTTTACACGGTTGCCAAGATGAGAAGTGCATATACCAAAACAGTAGTGTCTGTATAGATGCTTATGACAACGACATATAGAGGGGCACATACTATGGTCAAATAGAGGAGATCTGGGAGCTGAACTACTTGGGATTCAAGGTAGCCCTATTTCAGTGCCGTTGGGTATAGGGGACAAAGGGGCGTCACTAATGACAAGTATGGATTCACTGGCATTGAACTCAAACATGTCAAATACAAGTTTGAACTCTTCATACTCACTAAAGATGTTCGTCAAGTATTTTATGTGACTGACACAACAAAGAAGAAACACCATGTGGTTCTCATAGGAAGAGACGCATCATCGGAGTTGCAAACATCGTTGATGAAGAGGAGTTCAATCGATTCAATGAAATCACCCCTTTTGCTACTGCAATAGTGTCACACCTTTCGCTGAACGACAAAACTCCATACATGCACTCCAACTATAATGAAGGGATCCATGTCAAGAAAGTACGAAAACAGTGAATTTGAATTTGAGTGTCAAATTTGTAATATTAATGTCAAATTTGAATTTTAGGTTTCGAGTTATTTGAATTTGTAATATTAATGTAAAATTTGTAATATTAATGTCAATTTGAATTTTTATATATTAAATTTGTAATATTTTTATGTCAAATTTGAATTTTAGGTTTCAAGTTATTTGAATTTATAAATTTAATGTCAAATTTGAATTTGTATATATTAAATTTGTAATATTAATGTAATTTGAATTTGTATATATTAAATTGTAATATTAATGTCAAATTTGTAATATTAATTTCAAATTTGAATTTAAAATTTCAAGTTATTTGAATTTTAGTTCAGCAAAATCTTTTTCTCTTTATCGGATGGTCTGACGCTCTATTTTTCCTCCTCAGTGGATCATCCGATGTGCTGTCATCAGTGACGGGTAATACTCTTTACCCGTCACCTTTTACTATCTTCACCCGTCGCTTATTACAAGTCTGGCGAATTCAATTTTATCATCACTTGATTATCTGACGTTCAGAACTCCATGGTCTACACAAATTTTTCATCCTCCTGGACTTTTGTCTGGTGTGATCTCCGGCGCTCAATCGTGTTTGTAGCGGATCATCCGACGTTTAGTCATAAGTGACGAGTGATACTCTACATATTATATGTTACAGGTGGTGATCATAGGTGACAGTCTTCACCTGTGACCTATGACCATTATATAGCCTGAGTCCTATCCCTCATCTGTGTCATTTTGCCTAAGTCCTAGCCCTATTTGGGGCCACTGCCTCCAGCCTCCTCGTCCCCAAGCCACCTTGGAGCACCAGGCCACCGACCTCTGCCCTCCCCCCCCCCACGCCGCCGCCCTTTGCCCTCTACCGCGTTGAGCCGGGCTGCGCCTCCTCCATCGACCCCCCGTGTTACCGTCTCACCGAGGAGGAAGACGACCGCCACCTGCCTCCTCGTCCATGAGCCATCTCCGAGCATTGGGCCTCCAGCCTCCGCTCCCCCCCCCCCAACACCGCCGTAGATTGGAGCCACAAGAGGACGTCACAACCAGGAGCTCCGCCGACCGCCATCCACATCGTTCACTGAGGTGAAGACTATCATTATCGATCACCTCCATGGCAGCACCTTCGTCATCGAGGACCACATCCACGGCTGCAACTTCGTCACCAACGACCACTCCGCCTCTGCGCATTGGTTCATCCCCGTCTTCCATCTCAAGGTTAGTGAGTCCTTGGACCAAAGCTGTGTAGATATCAACTTTTTGGTCAAGATGTTTTTATATGGTGGTCACATTTCAACTTTTTGAAGATTTGAACTGCAAGGAAGAAGATAAATCTTAATAGAGTGCAATTTTCACTTGGTCTACTGCATACAGCTATAGCTCCGTCCAATTTGCATGGACCTTCCCCAAAACTTGTCTTGAATCTCCTGACTAAGCTAATCAGCCATTCTTTATGGATATATGCTCAACATTACTAAACCTGAGAGACCACAAACAGAAGTTGAAAGTACGGGGAAATCTCAACATTGTGTTGTGTATGCAGTATTCACTAACTACAGCTTCACCTTGTACAAATTAACATGCCTAGAACCTAAATCAGATGATATATTAGGGGAAACCAAACCAAACCTAGCTACTGTGTAATGTTGTGTGTGTGGTCTGGCTCGGGTTGTGCTTGTTCTGGTTTAGCAGAACTTCTTTTGAATGGGATAAGATTACAGATACTGCTGCTTGATCTCACAGTTTAATTACCAATCATATTTGCTAAATAAAGCTTGCTCTAGCTTAGTGAGTCCTTAATCCACCTGGATGCACATACACATGCTCACGTATCAACCAATTATGATGCATCAAGCTATTGTGTTCAGCTCCTTAACTGAAGTGTGTATAAGTGTTTACCTTTGCACTTGAACTCCTATAACCATGTGATCAATATCTCCTGTGGAGAGATGTGCTGAGTGTGCATTGTATGGTTTATGTCCAGATTCATTTGTGTGCTACCTGAAGCATAGCCTAAAGTTGATTAATTCTGATGTTACCTTTCTTTTATTAGGAATAGAGCTACACTTGATGCTACCCTGTTATTAACCTTGATTCCTTTTCTTTCCTCTATTGAGAACATAATATACTACACTTGATCCTAGCTTCTCTCCTCTTCCATTTTAAATGATAGGAACAGATACTCCTTGCTCTTGGCTAGCTAAGGATGCCGCATAATATCTTATAGCAATAATTCAAGTGATCTAACACACAAGTTCAAGTGGATCAAACACATTCGATGAGATAAAAGAAAACCATACATCGTTGCATCTAAATAATGATTAATACATACATACATACATACATACATACATATATACATACATACATACATATATATATATATATATATATATATATATATATATATATATATATAACTCAATACATGACCCATTTGAGAGTTCCATTCTATCTTTATTTATTTCCTCCATGTTACTCATCACATGTAGCTCAAAATGCAAGGCACATCAGCATCCTTGATAGACTTTATTTCTTGAATTATTTCTAGGCAAATAATAATCTAATGGTCGATTAAGTACCATGAGGCATAAGAGGACATATACCCCTAAGAAAACACAAGCACGTGGCACATTGGATAGGAGCCCAAGCTCGCACCTGTCGTCCTCCTCCGACAGCAGCGAAAGCGAGTGCTCATGGCATAGCCCGAGCCCTATTCCATGTGAGCGGGAGAGCCGAAGTCAGGCATGTAGCCCCGACTACGATCCCGTCGAAGAGGTATTGAGATGAGTCGATGCTTTCAAATTATGTTGTCTCTTGTGGATGATGCAATCATTGTTCTACGCTTTCTTTACATTTTGGTGCTATCACTTTATTCCGATTTGAATGATTCCTATTCTATTGCACTCTTGGCATCATTTACTCCTTATCTACTAAATTGTATGGCATCCTATTCTAGCTATATCCTTATCTCTTTTCTCTCTCTCTTTCTTTTTTTAGATGTCTGCCAACGCATCTTCGACAGCATCCTCTGACTTGTCACATGGCTGTGAGGAAGCGTACTCTCCAAGTTAGATAGCTGGTAGTGGTGCACGAGCCCAAAAACCAAGGACACAAACACAATGGCCGACGAACAAGGTTACCATCACATGAATCAATGCAGATGGGCTGCGTACAAATGAAAATTCTTTGAATAGATTTCGGAAGGTCACTGGGCTCATTGCTCGGGAGAGGGTGCCAATAACGACTAAGTTTGATAGCCTCGGTGACAAAGCAAAGAGGGACTTGTTTGATACTATCATCAAAGAGTATCTAGAGTACCCTGAAAACTTGAGTGAGCATCAAATGAATGCCACGGTCAAGGTAGCAATGAAAGCGATCGTGAAACTTCACCGAAGCTTTAAGAACAAGCTTGTTAATCAGTACTTGGCTAAAGGGGTGGCGCCCTTCATGAGCTACAAGTACTTGAAAGTGGAAGATTGGGAAGCTTTTGTGCATATGAAGAACTTAGAGCAGTTCAAAAAGAAGAGTGAGGACAAGAAGCAGCTTCGGGCTAGGAACAAGCACAACCACAGGACTGGCACAATCAGGTATGTGGGAAAAGGGCAAAATGGCAGGCAGAAGATGAAAAGTTAGCCAAAGAAGGCCGAGAGAATCTTTGGTTTCAATTCCAAGGATGATGGCAGTCATATTTGCGTGCAAGGGGTGAGCTATCCGAAAGTGGAGAAATCACATTTAGAAACAGCAAAACCTAGTCAATTGCACAAAAAGTAAAAGAAAAGAGAGCTGAAGCTAGCCAAGGTTCTTTCATCGAGGTCATGGAACATGATGTTCTCTCAATGGTGCTGGGAACCCCATAGTACCTAGGTCGGGTGCAAGGTGTATCCAGTTCCCAGAGCTGAAAATACAGCTTTCCCAAATAGATGCATTATCACAGTACATCACCCAAAAAGTTTATGCAAACATCATACAATCACTTGCAGCACGGGGAGTAGAGATTTTCATCCCAGTGGCAGCTAGCCCGAAACTACATAGAAGAGTAGTTGCGCCTCCAAGGAGGTCGATCAACCAGTAGCCGACGTGACTGAGCCGGATACGATTGACCTACTAGAAGGGTCCATGCCCTGCAACCTTGTAATCAGGCCTAGTGGGTATCAAATGGAGGTTGCAAGGGGCCAGGTGCTTCCAAACGTCCATAACTTACATACGGTCCCGATATGTGCTAGCTATTCCATGGTTATGGTGGATATGGTACATAGCAATGCCACCCATCACGTGTTAGAGCTCTCCCCGCCCCTAATGATGAAGTCACAACTCTGGGTGAAGCTCTTCGTCAAAGGATCTAGTGGAAGAGGGGTGTCATCGTGTTCTCCAGTGCATCACAGTCTGGATGAGCTTCAAGTGCACCGCCGCCACACCTCGCACTTCTAGAGAATACAACTTCACTACCTTCTCCTCCTCATCTGGCAGCCTCACTTCCAGCTCCAATTTTGTCTCCCCTAAAGAGCCCAAAGAAGAAGGAAAAGGGAGCTAGGAAAAAAGGCTCTAAGAAGCACGTGTCGAACAAGTCGAAGGCCATAGTACCGGCGAAGAAGTCTATAGACATTGGAGAAGCGTGAACTAGTGCCCACATGAAATTCCAATACGGGAAGCCCTTGATGACGGTAGATGACCTAACAAGCACGGGACAAGCATGTGTTGACCTGCATAGTTACTACATGCAGAATTATAGAGACACTTAGGCTCAATACATAGTCGTACAGTACAAACTACGTCACTTCTTATCTAAAGACTTCTTCTTCCTTGTGGGTTTCAATGACTTATATGACATCTTCAACCTTGATGCCATGGACGTATCGTTATTATGGATCTTCACATTGTAAGTCCCTTGAAACTGGACATTCATTAATTAATATCACTAAGTCTTGAATCTAATTATTTTCTTATCTATAGAAACTTGATCAAAGAAACGAAGAAGAAGGATCCCATCAGATTTATTGACCCTGAGGCCATTTTAGTCTCGGTCATCAAAGCGCACGGCGACTACACTATAGACTATGTGGCCAGGACAATGCAACACTATTCCAAAATGGACTACCTGTTGGGCACCCATAACACCAGTGGCCATTGGATTTTACTAGTCATTTGTCTCAAGTGGAACTTGGTGTGATACCTTAACTCATCAAGACCAGTAGGACCAAAAGGCAAACCTGGAGAGTGTGATTATAGCGCTGTAAAAGGACTTCTTGACGCGTAAGTTCTGCCTGGCTTAGTTTACATATTTAACTTTTCTAATATTCAAATGTTGTCTATTCGATCCCCTTTATGCAGGGCTTTTAATAAGTACCTTTGAGCTGATCCTGACTATAGCACAAAAGACAGCCGCAGACTGACACACAAGATTGGGTTTGTGGTAAATAGTACCAAACAGATTATCAAATGCTCTCTGTTGCAGTTTTCTTCCTTTTGATCTAACAGTAATTTTTTTCACAGTACTACCAACAACCACCAGGCAACGCCTGTGGATTCTATGTTGCGTACAACATGCTCCTAATCACGATCCGAGCAAAGGAGATCAAATCCCCTGATATAAGTTCAATACAAGATTACATAACTAATTTTAGTAATTAGTTTAATTCTATGATAACATGATATTGGTTACGCCTCAAATTATGCAGGATTATGTGGCTTGCTTTTTGGATGACGGTGCACTCCCGAGGATTCGACAATGGATCGCTAGATTCATAATGTCTTAAATCATCAACCTACACGGTGAGTTCCACTATAGAAACCCTAGGCCATGCGATCTTATGTAATATAGAGTGATTATAACTTTATAACTTGTGATTCTGTGATTAACTGATTGGAACTTTGTAACCTTTGCTATTCTGTGATGAAATGAGTTCTTATATAAGTGTGTTTGTCAATATGGATATAGATACATTTCTATTCTTTGCAGGGAGAAGACGGCTGTCAAATCATGAATTTGCATCAGGAAACAGGAGAAACCTGCAGGGGTGAGGTCGATAGTGACAGGTGAAGACCACTACCCGTCACTTATGATCTACACATAAGTGACAGGTAACCTCGTCACTCATCACTGATGTGTTTCTTCCCAGCACATGGGAGACGCATATCAGTGACGGGTGAAGACCATTAACCATCACTTATGACCTACACAGGTAATATCATAACCCGTCATTTATGTGTTAACATCCATAACCCGTTATTTATGTGTTTCTGCCCAGCACATGGGAGACGCATGTCAGTGACAGGTTAGTATTATGACATGTCACTAATGTAGTCATTCGTCACTAATGACCTCTCATTAGTGACACGTTCGAGGAAACGGGTGCGTTACCCATCACTAGTGACGGTTATCACCCGTCATTGATGTGTTTTTTTCACGTAGTGGGTCTGTTTTGTAATACGCTTTTATTCAAATAAGTTATGGATATTATTTTGTTAACATCAATGAAGTAACTATATGTTAAGATTTTTTCCACATAATAGAGATCGTACTGTTTTCTTTATCCGGTCTTTTAACACCCACAAGGCGCATTGTTCTTGGTGCTTCCTTACCTGTTACAGCTGCTTTGGATATGGCTAGGAGTAACTGTTCCGCAGGAGCATCAGCATCTTGTTGGAGAATATGTTCACATTATAACACATTAAAACAATTCCAACAGCTCCTGAGAGCTAGCAACTAAACTGTAGGAGCACAACGGTGATTGTGGCTCCACTTCTCAGTGTAGTGAACACATAATCCCCTGGCCTTCCTATATGTGCGAAGAGCTGCTAACTTTTCTTCTGCTAAACTAGAACGGGCGTTGTCAGACCCCTTCCGATCGTCAACATTGGCAGAAGGCGTTGATTTATCAATGCGTGGTGGGAGCGGCAGAGGCATTGGGCCTTCCGGCACCGACTTCTGCAGATAACCCACATCCGCCTTGCGGAATTCTCGGCGACGACCTGGCTCCGCCACTTCTTCATGCAACAATGCAAGAGTGCAAGCATTATTCAAATCCAGTGGTCGTTGCACTAGTACTATGGACTCAATTTCATCATGCAAACCACTTATGAACCTCATGGATCTCTTACTGACTCATAGGCAGCTAATTGGTCAATTAATTCAGAGAATTTGTCTACATATTCAGAAACTGAATTAGTCTGTTTGATGTGAAACAGTTGTCTAATGAGGATTGTGTGCTGGTCGTGACAAAAGTGGCCATGAATCAATTTGCATAAGTCTGACCAGGTAGCATTCTGCAGGCGGCACTCAGCAGATTGCAGCCAACACGCCGCTGCACCTTCGAAATGCATGGTCGCCACTCGAATCCACAAGGATCAACTCCATTCATTTGGAAGTAGTTCCCACACCTAGATTGCTACAATTTTGGATTATCACCTTCGAATTTAGGGAAGTGCATTTTGGGTAGTTTTCCTGCGAGGATTCCTGAATGAGCAGGGCTATTGAAGCTAGATGCAGAATTCTCAGGTGAAGATCCAAACATTTTGGGTGGGATGGGTGGGTTTGATTCGAACATACCCTTGATCGGGAGATGCATAACAGTTGTGACCGTGACCGACCCATACGCATGCTCCCGGTGAGTCTGGGTCCTCGTGGTGCCCAAATTGGCCATCGGTGGGTTTCCCGGCAAGTGTGTGTGCGGCCGCCGACTCTGGTTGTTCGATCAGACCAGATTCAGCCGACGAGCGATGCAGCATCGCCCGATCCTAGTGCTTGTTCAGCTTGCAGACCTCCAACTTGATATCATCCACTGCTGCTACAATGCGCGGCTTCCACTCTTCCATGGTCACGTTTGCCGTCTCCAGCGCCACCACCCGCTCATCCTTTATCTTCTCTTGCTCTTGGAACTGCTTCCCCCGTTTGAGATCCAGCTTTCCGAACCGCTTGTTCATGTCGTCGATGATGAGCTTCGTGGTTGGGTCTATGGTGCCGTGCTTCTTCTGGAATCGAGTGTAGTGTTCGTGGGTTTCCAGTGTAAGGCGAAGGATTGAGTCTCTGGTACCAGATTGTTAGCAACATGGATAGAATTGAAGAATTGGGGAAGTTTTAGAAGAACAGCAATGAAGGAAAAGGAATTGTATTGGAGAAGAAGGGAAATAATATTCTGTTACATTCATTGATCCTCTCACTCCTCTCCTAATCGACATATATAGCCACGCAGGGCTTACAGTGTTTCGGCAACTGGCTAGGCCCATTCGGAACCCGTCATGACCTCTGTACCTGTTAGGCTTGCGAACCCATGATGACTTCCTCGGGCCATGTTCTTCAGCATTATCACGACCCGATGTCCTTGGAGTATCCAGGGTACTAACACGCCTCCACGGTCGCGGGGAGATTCACCACATTGCGATCCTCATTGGATCGGCGCGTCAACGATTCAATTGCCATATCTTATCTCTTCGCCCCTCCCTTCTCCAGCGATCTTCGTGTCTAAATAATGCCGGCTTGTAGAGGGGATTGCTAGCCATACTGAATTATTGATGGAGGCGTTGAAACGGGAGCTGATGGGTGGGTGCTGCTGTGGACGGGGTGACGGCGGGGAGAGGGGCAAGGAGTGGATGTTCAGGCTATAAAACACCTATATATTTGCAAATTGTCTCGTATCAGCATCAGATACCGTATCCAATATAGATATGCATTGGATACATGGTTGATACTTATCCACCCAGTATTCATATAAAAATAAATGTTGAAAATATGGATGCGCCTTGATAATTGTGGGATACTTTTTGGATACAGGCCAGCCCAGTCTGACCTGGTATGAGTTCATATTCCTTCCCTCTACCCTAGTCTACTCCCAGTTGGCAGCCGCATCTCCTTTAGACCCGTAGTCCCACATGGCGCAAGCCTCCCTGTTGCCACCATGCCCACAGCGATGACTCCTTCCACCACCTGTCGGTAGTGGGTCATTGGCAAGCCTCATCGATTGTCTCCTCCCCTTTTTCCTTCTTTCTTCCCCTCCCTGTTCTTTTCATTTCTGACCGTGCAGTTGTGCTGATTGCTGACCCACCACCAGCGGTGAGAATTGACACTACGTGAAAAAAGACTATGGATGACGGGTGACAATCGTCATAGGTGATGGATAAGGACCCGTCACTTACGAGGTCATAGGTGACGGATCGTAAATGTAATTCGTCACTGAAGTATGTCTCCTATATGCCAGGGTGAAAGACATAAATGATAGGTAACCTAGTTACCTATCACTTATAACTTGTGACAGGTTAATAGGTTACCTGTCATTTATATTACATCACAAGTGACGAATACAGTGTTTACCCGTCACTTATGTTAAGACATAAGTGACGGGTAACCTCTTCACTCGTCATTTATGTTATCACATCAGTGGCTGGTAATAAGGTTACCCCTCACTTATGTCTTAATATAAGTGACCGATAAACAGGTTACCCGTCACTTATGTGTAGGTTGCTTTGCAGGATTATCTTGTTTCCTGGCTGCATCCTGGAGCTAGCCAGGATTTGGTAGTCATCTTCTCCCTGTTAACAACAGTAATGCATCCAAATCCAGATCGATAAACATACTTATATAAGAACTCACTTCATCACAAAATCGCAGAGTTTACAAAGTTCCAACCATTCATTACAGAATCGCAAAGGTTAAAAAATTCCAATCAATTCATATTACATAAGACCTCACAACCTAGAGTTTCTATAGTGCAACACCGTGTGGGCTGATGACTTCAGATAGCATGAACTCGGTGATCCGTCGTCGAATCTTCAGAAGTGCACCGTTATCGAAAAAGAAACTGAAAATCCTGCATAATTTGACACGTAATCAATGTCATAATATCATGGAATTAAACTAATTACTGAGATTAGTTATGAGTAATCTTGTATTGAACTTGCAACGAGGGATTTGATATCCTTTTCTCGAAGCGTGAGGAGTATGTTCCACACAACATAGAATCTGCAAGCATTACCGGGTGGTTGTTGGTGGCACCGTTAAGAAAAAAATTACTGTTAAATCAAAAGAAAAAAAGTAGTAATAGAGAGCATTTGATAATCTGTTTGGTAGCATTTACGATGAACCCGGTCTTGTGTGTTAGTCTACAACCGTCTTTCGCGTAGTCAGGTTCAGCTCAAAGGTACTTGTCAAAAGCCCTTCATAAAGACAGATCGATTAGAGAACATTGAATGTTAGAAAAGTTAAATATATAAACTAAGCTAGGTGGAACTTACACATCGAGGAGTCCTTTTACAGTGCTGTAATCATGCTCTACAGGTTTGCCTTTTCGTCCTACTGGTCTTGATGAGTCGAGGTACCACACCAAGTTCCACTTGAGGCAAAAGACCAGTAAGACCCAATGGCCACCAGTGTTGTGGGCGCCCAACATGTAGTCCATTTTGGAATGTTGTTACATTGCTCTGACCATATAGTCCACAACATAGTCGGGGTGAAGTTGGATGATAGAGATTGTAATGGCCTTAGGGTCAAGAAATCCGATGGGCTCCTTGTTCTTTTTTGTTTCTTTCATCAAGTGTCTACAGATAATAATATAGTTAGATTTAAGACTTAGTGGCATTAATTAATGAATGTTCAGTTTCAAGGGACTTACAATGTGAAGATCCGTAATAATGATACGTCCAAGGCATCAAGGTTGAAGAGGTCATATAAGTCATTAAAAGCCACAAGGAAGTAGCCTTCTTCAGTTAAGAAGTGTCATCATTTGTAGTGCACGACTATGGATTATGCATTGGTGTCTCTAGTAGTCTACATGTAGTAATTATGTAGGTCGACACATGCTTGTCCCACCCTTGTTAGGTCATCTACCATCATCAAGGGCTTTCCATATTGGAAATTCGTGTTGGCACTGGTCTACGCTGCTCAATTATCTGTAGACTTCTTTGCCGGTAAAATGACCTTCGACCTCTTCGGCAGGTGCTTCTTAAAGCATTTCTTCTCGGCTCCCTTTTCCTTTTTCTTTGGGCTCTTTGGGGGATACGGAATTGGAGCAAAAGTGAGACCTTCGGATGCGGAGGAGAAGGCAGTGAAGCCGGCTTCTCTGGAGGAGGAGAAGGCAGTGAAGCTGGCTTCTCTGGAGGAGGAGAAGGCAATGAAGTTGCCTTCCCTGGAAGTGAGGGGTGCGGCGGCGGTGTACTTGAAGCTCGTCCAGACTAGGATGCACTGGAGACCATGATGTTGTCCCTCTTTCACTAGATTCTTTGACAAAGAGCTTCACCCAGAGTTGTGACTTCATCATTAGGGGGGGGGGGGAGAGCTCCAACACGTGATCGGTGGTATTGCTATGTACCATATCCGCCATAACCATGACATAGCTAGCACGTATTGGGACCGTATGTAAGATATGGACGTCTGGATGCACCTGGCCCCTTACAACCTCGATGTAATACCCGTCATGCCTGATTATGAGGCTACAGGGCGTGGGCCCTTCTAGTAGGCCAATCGTATCTGGCTCAGTCACGATGGCTACTGGTTGATCGACCTCTTTGAAGGCATAGTTCCAGGGCTAGCTTCCTCTCGGATGGAATCTCTATTCCTTTTGCTGCAAGCTGCCCCATGATGCTTGCATAAACTTTTCAGGTGATGTCCTCGACCTGGGTGCTCCAGGTTTCCCAGCGCTGCTGAGAGAACATCATGTTCCCCGACCCTAGTGAAAGAACCTTGGTTAGCTTTGGTTGCCTTTTCTTTTACTTTATTTGCAATTGACTGGGTTCCGTTGTTTCTAAATGTTATTTGTCTGCTTTTGGACAGCTCACCCCTTGCACACAAATATGATCGTGCGCGTCCTAGGAATTGCAACTAAGGATTCTTGCAGCCTTCTTTGACTAACTTTTCATCCTCTATCGGCTATTTCACCATTTTCCCCACGTACCCGGTTGCGTATGTTACGCTGTAGGAATGTCCTATTTCCTGCCTGCATCCTAGAGCGTAACCAAGATTTAGCAGTCGTCTTCTCCCTGCAAACAGCAGCAATACATCCAAATCCATATCGACAAAAACACTTATATAAGAACTCGCTTCATCACATAATTGCAAAGGTTATAGATTTCCAATCAATTCATTACAGAATCACAAATGTTACAAAGTTCCAATCAACTCATAATACATAAGATCTCACAACCTAGAGGTTTTATAGTGGAACTCTCCGTGTGGGTGATGACTTCAAACACCAAGAACTCAGCGATTCGTCGTTGAATATCCTAGAGTGCACCATCGTAAACAAGCTGGATATTTATGCATAATTTAACGCGTAACTAATGTCATGTTATCATGGAATTAAACTAATTACTGAAATTAGTTACGAATAATCTTGTATTGAACTTACATCGGGGGATTTGAGATCCTTTGCTCGGATCGTGAGGACCATGTTCCACGCAACATAGAATCCGCAGGTGTTGCCTGGTGGTTGTTAGTGCCACTGCTAAAAAGAAAATTTAATGTTAGATTATAAGGAAAAAGGGAGCAACAAAGCATTTAGTATTCTGTTAGGTAGCATTTACCGCGAACCCGGTCTTGTGTGTGTAGGTACTTGTCAAAAGTCCTGCATAAAGAGGGATCGATTAGGGAGCATTTGAATGTTAGAAAAGTTTAATATGTGAACTAAGACATGC